>NC_057812.1:27388300-27576942 GCF_018294505.1 Triticum aestivum
TCTCCCTCCTCCTCCCCCCTTCTCCTACTCCAACTAGGAAAGGAGGGAGTCCTACTCCCGGTGGGAGTAGGACTCCTCCCTGGCGCGCCTCCTCCTGGCCGGCCGCCTCTCCCCCCTTGCTCCTTTATATACGGGGGCATGTGGGCACCTCTAGACACAACAATTGATCTCTTGGGTCTCTTAGCCGTTTGCGGTGCCCCCCTCCACCATAGTTCACCTCGATAATATCATAGCGGTGCTTAGGCGAAGCCCTGCGTCGGTAGAACATCATCATCGTCACCACGCCGTCGTGATGACGAAACTCTCCCTCAAAGCTCGGCTGGATCGGAGTTCGAGCGACGTCATCGAGCTGAACGTGTGTTGAACTCGGAGGTGCCGTACGTTCGGTACTTGATCGGTCGGATCGTGAAGACGTACGACTACATCAACCGCGTTGTGCAAACGCTTCCGCTTTCGGTCTACGAGGGTACGTGGACAACACTCTCCCCTCTCGTTGCTATGCATCACCATGATCTTGTGTGTGCGTAGGATTTTTTTTAAAATTACTACGTTCCTCAACACTATGAGGTCTGAAAAGATGTCAAAATGCTCGCTGATGTTCTTTTGGTTACAACATACTTTCTTCAGTGAATTTCAAGATTCAGAAGCTTATGATGAAAATAATGATGATACTCTATTGTAAATTGTTCAAAATTATTGTCTGTAATTTTTCATATCTGTAAAAGGATAGATTCTTGGGATCATCTATAAATTAAAAAAAAAACCTGATGTTTATATCATCTTTTACATGCTCATATCTTGATTTTGTTGCAAACAGGAAAGCACAGCTAGGTCCTGCTAGCTTTTACAAGAGAGAACCTCACTTCCTTTTTGTTAGAAAAGGATGCGTCGATGTATCAAAACTGAAAGCATGCAGATTTCACATTTTTACATTTGAACATTTCATTGTACTCATATAGCGCTGATTGGAAAGTGATTGCAAATGGATTCAAATTGGACCGAAATTTAAACACCAAGGAGTAGCATTCCAGTAAAGCAGCCCTATGAGAATAAATAGATAATCATGTAGATATTACAAAGCAAGGTTCCATATTTTCATGATTTGGCACTCCATCAGAATGATAGAGCAAATTGTTCCTGAAAGCATATGAAAAATCGTCAAACTTCAACCATCCTTCTCATGATATCAAACATGGTGTCAAATGATACGGCATCACCAAAGCATGCATAATCCATAATGGACTGACCATCTGCCCCCAAAAAATTAGCTATCTGACCATCCTTCTCATCTACTTGAATCGCATAAAAAAACGTTGGATCCTCCTTCTGCTTATTCTTCAAGTATTCTAACAGTGTTTTTGCATCATTGGATTCTAAATACCTCTTCCTTTCCTTACCAATCTCATTATTGCAATCCATTTTTGAGAATGGCACTTTGTCGCCTCCTCCATAGAACGCTACCATGAAATCATACACCTGAGATGGCTTCATCCCAGCTTCACGTATCTGGCCAATTAGCGTTTTGTCCGCTTCTACAACACGTCGTTGGGACCTCAGCATGTGTAACTTATTGGGACTAGCAAGATAATGATTATAATCGGTTACAACCTTTTGCACTGTACAAATCCCCTCTCTACTGACACTAAATTGAACACGAGCCTGACAACCTGTTCTTGTAGTGGCCTTTGATGATTCAGTTTCTCGTTCTCCCTGATTACTGCAAACTATATATTTCTGGTATATACTTGGATCTTGGCGGCGTTTTGTCTGGCTCTTTCTGATACTAAACCCAACCTTGCCGGCATACGTGTTGTACATGTCGTATGCTTTCTGCTCTGAATCGAATGACGTTGGGAACGATCAAAGCTTGCCCAACTTTATCAACCACCTACATTAAAAAGTGTTGAGAACTAAAGATACGTTACCACAATGTAAACTATATATTATGTTTTTCTTCACAACACATTAATTGTACATTACGTGCATCATGGACGGAATACTTTGTTCTGAATAAGCTATTGTATTATCAAGCCAAATACGAGCAAATCGTTGTGTACAGAATTATTAATATGCCATCCTCAAATTGTTCATTGGAGAGAAACATCTTATCTTGACTTCCTGATCTAGCTTTTGGCATGACAATGTACTATACACATGCATGTTGAGATTGTTGTAAGGGACAATCTCGAAGAACCAGGCAACGACCATACCTATTGTATCTCCTCTCCGTCAGTTGCACGCCCACTGTCGCTCACATCGTCCTCCTGGCCTCTTTCTCCAGTCATGTTGGTTGTGTCATACTCCTGGTCTTCTGTTACGTGCGGTGGCGGCAAGTCTATGTCGCATGTTGCTGCCTCCGGCGCCACTTTCGACAGCGGGCTGTATGAGGTGGAGCAGCGGTCGTCCTCATCCGCATGGTTTACATGATCCAAGGCGACGACAGTGCCAGACTCCGGCGTGGCGACTCCCGTCCTTCTCAATGGAGGCGACACTTCAGGCAGCGGGAGCACGACCCGCGACGGCGATGGCTCTTATTCTGGGCCGATGCAGCCATGGGAGAGAGAGGGCGGCGAGGCTTTCTGGCGCGGTGCGGCCATCTCCGACCCAGGGATCCCACGCCCACCAGTCCGATCGCGTGGAGAAGAAGGCTCCGATTGCTCGGCCATGGAGACTCCAATTACCGCGGAAGCGATTGATACGAGCCGCGTAGTTTGTTTCCTGGAGCGGATGCGAGGTACTCGAGCCGAGAAACGTACGCGCAGGTGGGGATGAGAGGATAGCGTTAGATGGAGAGCAGGGACAGGTGGCGGCAGATCGGATTGGGTATGCATGGGAGGAGGTTTGCAGCCGGTCTCCACCCAATTTTTGCTCATCTTTTTCATATTTTAAAAATGTAAACGAGAAATTTTCAAAACTAGGGCCTTTGAAAACCCAATAAAATATCAGTGGGGACAGAAAATCACCATGTCTCGAGCCTTTGAAAGTTTCAAAACTAGGGCCCATAAAATTATTAACTTTAATTCCAACATGCCCCCCTTTCATGATTTTCACAATCCATTCCATATATCTGGGAAATCTTTTAAACTTGACATCTTATGTTCAAAAGACCATTTAAATTTGTCATATGCTTTTTAAAGTCCACTTTGAAAACCATAGCACCATGCTATTAGCATGTATAGTGTTCATGGCTTCATGTAGGATATGGACCCCTTCCATAATATACCTGCCTTTAATAAAAGAAAAAAGTCCATTTTACTACCCTGAAAAAAGTTGGTGGTTCACATAACCCCCTGATCTTTATTTCTGTTCCCTTCACCCCTAAACAATCCCATACCGGACAAAATCGGTCCCTATGGTGGTTTGACTCAAATGGCTGCTGATGTGGCAGTGATCAACGGTGGTTTTGACCACAGGTGCCCCCCCCCCTCATCAGGCTGGGCTGAGATAGAGGAGCTCCAGCCTCCCCTTGCGCCCAACCCCGCCGTCTCCGGCCGACGCCGGCGACCGCCGGAGTTCCAAGCCGCCGCGCCGAGCGCCCTGCTTCTCCTTCCTCCCTTCTCTTTCCTCTTGCTTCCCTCTTTTCTAACCCCAAATCTCCCGCATATCCCTTGTTCGTCGCCTGAAGCTCATGGTCGCCGTCGCCGCGTCGATCCCGCGGCCGCAGGCCTCCCCTTGTCACGCCAAGACGCCCAGTAGCTCCGCCATCGTCGTCTCCTTCACCCTCGCCGAAGGGCTCGGGCTAGGAGGCCACGTACGCTCGCCATCGCCATCGTCTTCGTCCACGGCCGCCGCATCTTGTCATCGATTTCGTTGTGTCCGTCGACACCCGCGCTCACTAACCTCGTCCACGAGCTCCGCGGTGAGCTCCTCTGCCGATTCCCCCTTCGATCTGTGCCCGTGTGCGCCGCAGCTGCAGCTACCCCCGTGCGCTCGCTCGCTGCTGCTTTGCTTGTGGCTGCTGCTTGTGCCGTTGTTGCCTTGCTTGCTGCTGCTGCCGGGGTACGCGCTGCATCACGGGGGTCAATCCGGTGGTCGTAGCTCCGCCGGGGGTGGCCTTTGCCGCCGAGGCGAGCGCCCGAGCTCCTCTCTGTCTCGCGGGCGAGCGACAGAGGAAGGAGACAGACCTGTCAAGCGGACCCCGCCTCCTCTAGGCCCCACCCGTCAATCTCAGCCACACCTGCCAAGGGAGGCCCACCCGCAGGTCAAAACCACTGTTGACCAATGCCACATCAGCAGCAAGTAGAGACAATCCACCCGGGGGGTTCTTTCATCCGGTATGGGTTTGTTTAGGGGGTGAAAGGAACAGAAAATTAGATGAGGGGGTATTGTGAACCACCAACTTTATTCAGGGTAGTAAAATGGACTTTTTTCTTAATAAAAGCAGTTTGTACAAGAGAAATTGGAGGACTCACCACTCCACTCAATCTATTCATAAAGATTTTAGTGAAAAAAATTTAAACTAACATTCAAGAGGGAAATGGGCCAGCAATTTTGAATTTGTTTACCATCACTGCTTTTAGGAATCAATGTGATAATTCCATAGCTCAAGGTAGCAATGCTAATGTTACCTCTCTGGAAATCATCAATCATAGCTTTTAGACACCATTTAATCAAATTGCATCATATGTGGTAAAACTCAATGGGAGACCAGCAGGACCAGGACTCTTATTTTGTTCCATAGAAAATTCAGCAATATAAATCTCATACATAGAAAAATCCGATAACAAGATCCTCAGCTTTCTGGCTGGAAATCCTACTAATAATCCAATCAATATTAAGAGAAACGAGCTCTTTGTTATGCGGGGGAAAAGAGAAATGAGCTCCAGCTGAATGCATGCTAACAAAATCAACACTTTTTGTGAGACAAAGTGTAATTGACGCCATGATTTTACATACAGTTGCGGTATACATTTTGGAATTTTCTGCATCGGTAAACGCGATTGAGACACATACATACATTACACACATATATACACTCTTCGATCGACCTGGTTTGGTTTTGAGTTATGATCGGATCCTTCCTTGATCCGTTCCACCATGGATGCATGCATGGACTGGCATGCAGAAGGCGCGCGCACGGATTGACGAACTAGGGCGGTGCTGCTCGATCGGTGAGGACTGACGGCGACGCGTGGAGGGATGGATGATCGATTCAGACGATGGATCATCTCCCCTTCATGTCGGCGAGCTGCGCGAAGAGCTCGTTGGCGGAGGTGGTGGACTGGTCGGGCACGGTGGTGACGCCGCTGGCGGAGGAGACGATGGAGGCGTCGGCGTCGTCGGCGTCGGTGGCGCCCTCGGGCGGGTTGGCCTCCTGCAGCTGCAGCGCGTACTCGAGGTTCCAGAGCACGTCGCCCATGGAGAGGCGGTCGCTGCCGAACTCGCAGAGGCACTTCTCGGCGGTCTCGGCGAACTTGGCGAGCGACTCCGGGTTGACCTTGCCGTTGAGGTTGGGGTCCATGATCTTCTCGATGAGGCCCTTGCGCTTCCACTGCAGGCCCCACTCGGCGAGGCTGACCTGCTCGCGCGGCAGCTGCGGGTCGATGGGCGCCCGCGCGCACAGCGTCTCCAGCAGCACCACCCCGAAGGAGTAGACGTCCGACTTGTCGGTCAGCTGCTGGCACCGGAAGTACTCCGGGTCGAGGTACCCGAAGCTGCCCTTGACGGCGGTGCTGACGTGCAGCTGGTTCATCCCGGGGCCGTCCTTGGAGAGGCCGAAGTCGGCCACCTTGGCCACGAACTTTTCGTCGAGGAGGATGTTGGTGGTCTTGACGTCCCGGTGGATGATCCCGTGCGCGGTGCCGGTGTGGAGGTAGTGGAGGCCCCTGGCGGCGCCGATGCAGATCTCGAGGCGCTGCTTCCAGGAGAGCGTGGGCAGGCCCTCGGGGCCGCCGTAGATGTGGTCGCGGAAGGGCCCGTGCTGCATGAACTCGTAGACGAGGATCATCTCCTCGCCCTCGTCGCAGTAGCCGATGAGGGACACGAGGTGGCGGTGCCGGAGCTTGGACAGCATCTGGATCTCGGTGTTGAACTCGTTGATGCCCTGCTCCGACGACGGGTTCCCGCGCTTGATGGCCACCTTGATCCTGGACCCCTCCTCGTCGGGGTCGTTGATCTCGCCCACGTACACGTTGCCGAACCCTCCCACGCCGATGATGGCGCTCTCGTCGAAGTTCTTGGTCGCCTCTGACATCTCCGCGAAGGTGAAGAAGTGGCCCAGCCCCGCGGTGGAGGAGAAGGTGTAGCCGCTCTTGGACCCCTTGCCGTTGGAGAAGGACTGGCCCGTGTGGATGGGCAGCAGCCACGACGAGAAGCTGTTGCGCCGGTCCCAGTCCTGCGGCCGCCGGTGCCACTTCACCACCATGCATCCCAGGCCGGCGAAGGCGCCGAACATCATGGCGAACCCCACGGCAGCGACCACTTTGCGGGTGCCGCTGCCGTCGTCCACCATCCGGCCGTCCACGCCGAACTCGCCGTCCAGGCTGCCCACCGAGTTGCTCATCTTGAGCACCTCCGCGCCGTTGAGCAGCGCGTCGTTGCGGCCCGTGTCCTGCCCCAGCGGCCCGACCCCGATGATAATGTGGCCGTCGGTGTTGACCGACGAGTTCACCACGAAGTCCTTGTAGTAGGGCGCGGCCAGGTCGCCGGTGATGGTGGAGAGGTCCAGGGCGGAGATGGCCTTGCGGCCGTTGATGTACGCGTTGAAGTAGAGGTCGTTGGCGGACGTGCTTATGATGTCGGCGAAGAAGAGGCGGACGAGATAGTCGAACGACGGGTCCACGTCCACCTTCCACGACACGTTGAAGTTCTGGTTCGCGACGCCGGATTCAGCCATGTGGCGGGCGGTCGCGTACACCGCCGTGGGTGCCACGAGCTTGGTCGCCGGGAACGCGTCGGGGTACTTGATCGCGCTCGTCGGCACCGACACCTCCGTCCCGGCGTCCTTGGGGTTCAGGTACTGCCCGTCGTCCTCCCACTGCCGGCCGAGCGTGTCGTTCACGGGGCCGATGGGCGGGCCACCGACGTTGAGCCGGCACACCACCTGGTACGCAGCCTCTGACAACCCGCTTGTCTCGGCTAGCGGCGACACCGTCAGGGCCGTCTTGCTGATGAGCTCGTCGGGGGCGTTGACGACCTCGATGGCGTTGATGAACGCCGAGCCCGACTGCGGGGTGAACTTGAGCTCGAGCTTGTTCTCCGTGGCGTTGACGATGTACTCCTTCATGACCGCCTTCGCCTCGGGGGTGAAGCCGTGGAGAAGGACGTTAACGGCGGTGGACACGTCGAACGTGGCCGCCGCGAGGTCGGCCTCCCCGCTCTTGATGGGGAAGAAGTAGAGCCGGATGAAGTGCCAGCCGGGGGCCGTGAGCGGGAAGTTGTAGACGGCCTCCTCCTTGAAGACCCGCGCGGAGCGGTAGAGGTGCGACGGCACGTCGGCCTTGTCGTCGGCGACCTTGATGTTGTCCCTGGCGGAGAGCAGGCTGTTGGCCTCCGCGTCGGTCTTGAAGGACTTGCCGTCCTTGGTGTCGGCGGCGGCCGTGCCGCCGCAGTCGATGTAGAAGGCGTCCTTGGGCGTGAACTTGGACGGCCCCGACCCGCCGCCCGAGCCGTTGTCCGTGACCGGCTTCCCCTGCCCCGCCACGGCCGTCAGCGTCGCGAGCACGGCCAGCAGCGCCAGCGGGAGCGCCCCGCGGCGCACCATCTTAAGCGCGGTGCTTGTCCTCGTCACCCTCGCCCACACGCTGCTGTTGTGCCGCCGCTCAAGTCGACACCGCGGCCGCCGCCGCCACCTCGACGCGCAGCGCCCGACGCCGGGGACGTCGTCGTGCTGATTTTTGTTATTGTGGTGGCCTGGGCCTGGCTGGGGTGGCGCCCTCTCGCCCTCTCTCTGGTTGGGCGGGGCCAATCGGAGGAGAGGGAAGGGGGCGGAGGAGACTTGAGGGGGAGGGAGAAATGGGCGGGGGTTAAGCGGTGGTGGGTGGCGCCATGCCAAGTTTAAGCCGGTTTGACCCGGGCGTCGGCGTGCTATGTTTGGGGGCTCGTCCACCATTGACGCAAGTCATTCTGCACATGGCTATTCTTGGAGCTTGTGGTTGTTGCTGCTGGCTCAACGATCGACGGTGACCATGATTGGAGCTTGTGCTAGTTGCACGCCAATGGGAGAAGAGAAAGATGGAGATGCGATCGATGTTGCAGGTCTTTCCAGGAGCCACCCGGCCTGGTTTTGAGGTTGGGTGTGTCTAGGGCACATCTAGATGTGCTTTAGTTATTGCACATCTAAGTGAGTGAATCAAGCACAAAAAAAAAATATTCACACAAATCTCGATGCAAAATCAATGACATAGAACTTAGATGTGCAATACTTATGGCACATCTAGATGTGCTTTAGCAAAACTGTTTGAGGTTATCTTTCATCGCCCATTGTGAAACCAGCAATTCATACTAAGGCCCTGTTTGGTTCATAAGTCTTAGGACTTTTTTTAGTCCCAACTTATAAGTCCCAAGTCCCTAAAAAGTCCCTATCTGTTTGGTTTCTGGGACTTATAAGTCTCTATAAGACCATATTACAACTATAAGTCCCTCCTTGAGGGTTTTATTTCATAAGTCCTAAATGCCCACTTTAAGTCCCTATAAGTCCCTCTTGTTTGGTTTAGATGGGACTTATAGGGACTTATTTAAGTTCCTAGACCAATAAGTCCCTGGAAACAAACACCCTCTAAGGAAAAAAAGTGTGGCTATGTTTCAGTAACTCTCGGTCGAGTGACATAACATGTATAAAGATAGAAAACAGAAAAAAAAATACACGGATCTCAATGTAAGATTTTACGAATATAGCATCGGCTGAGACAAAACGAAGTCTTAGTCGACAAAGATTTAGCAAGACTATAAGAAAAACTGTTTTTTTTGTGGGGATTAAGAAAAACCGTTAGAAATAGCAGCCTTAGAGCATCTCCAACAGGCGCCGAACGCGCTAAAAACTGCTTTGCCGCGCGCCCATTGTCTGGTTTGGCGCGGCGCGCAGTGCTGGCTCCAGCAGCCGCGCTAAAATGCAGCGCGCGCGCTCCAGCATCTCGCGCTCATTCTACAACATTTTTACATCAGAAGCATAGATAAAAAAACGATAGATTGGATAGATAAAAAACAATACAAAGGTATTTTACATCGGTGCAACTAGATAGATAGTTCGAAAGCATAGATAGATAAAAGAGGTAAATACACCACTGGTGCTTGAACTTGCCACGAATGTGCACTTTAGTGTCCAAATTTGCAAAATACATTGAACTGGTTCCGTAACTTGGCATAGACGTGCATATACGGTTCAAATCTTGTTTCTATACATCTGTGACGTTGACGATCGCACCATCATGGCATGGGACTCACTGTCAGGGACAGGGTGTGTGGCCTGGTTTTTTTTCCGGAGAACCCTCTAGATTATTTTTTCCTTGCAATGATAAATTATAAAAAATATATTAATAATTAAAAATGGGTACGGGGTTCAAAACAACAACCTGACGCGCACAGGTGAGTGTGGCTAGCCAGTAGGCCGGCTCAAATTTAGCGTCATAAAAGGATTCATACACTATACATATATAAAGCTGAACAACATAAATTTAAAAATTTATTCCAGCAATATAGCCCTGTTGATTTGAACCTACAACTAGGGGCTATATAGCCGACGCACATACCACTTCAACTGACGACATCGAATGGTAAAAATGATAAATTTAGGTTTATAACATAACAAGCCCCTCTCGCTAAACTAGACCATAGCGTGGCTCAGTTTTTTTTATTTTAAAATTTTGTAAAAATACGTAAATTATAATCATTTGTTACAAACAATAGACATATATTCAAAACAAATTACATTAAAAAGTTCACATAATTTCATAAAATACCAATGCAATAATTAAAAAAACACACATAATAAAATTATGAATCAAGATTATATCTTATAATCTGAAAAAATGTTTGCATTTTAATAAAATATTATAGTAGTTTTACAAATGTTCATATATGTAAATAAATTCTCATATAATTTTAAAATTTCCACATTCTGAATAAAATATTCATGTAGTTATAAATGTGCTAATGCTTTAAGTAAAAACCGTGTGTTTTCTAAAAAAACTACAAGTCTAGTGCGCCCTTAGATTGCGGATCCTCATATGAATAATACTTGAATCATATAAACATGTTTATCATTCATAATATTTTCAATTGAATGAGTATGTTTTAAAATAACATGTGATTTTTTAAATGACATGAAGATTTTTGCATTCTTTTGAAATTATGTTTGTTAGACAGTCATAAAGATTACTTGTACTTTCGATACATGAGAACTCATTGGTTGGAATGGCATCCGTGCCTGGTCCATAAGCTTTGGTCGGATGTTCGAGTCACATAGTTGGTACTATTTTTGCTGGTTCATTAAATTTCTTTTATTTATACTTCGCAAAAAATCCCTTTATTTATGTTGTTCCACCTAGTTTATAAAGCTTATGAATCATCATGGAGCAGCAAATGTGAAGTGGTCTATTGGCTAGCCCAGCATGCACTTGACTAGTAGATCACCCTTTTGTAACCACCACAGCGCTAGTTTTTTATTATTTTATAATTATAGTACGAAAATTAATTGTAGCGCAAGGTTCTGAATCATCATGAAGCAAAAAAATTGTCAGTTTCTCTACAAGGGCCTTATTGTATGAAAAATAATTCCGAAGGGGTTTCTGCAAAAAAAAACAGGCCACACACCTCGGGTGCCATGCCATGTTGGCGCGCCTCACAAGCGTCGCGGACGTATACACACATCATTTAAACCATATATGCACGTCCATGCCATGTTATGGAACCAGTTCAATGTATTTTACAAGTTCAGGCACTAAACTGCACATCCGTGACAAGTTCAAGCACCACCGGTGTATTTACCTCTAGATAAAACTACGGTGCAACTAGATAGAAACTACTACGACATACATAGATAGAAACTACTCCAAGTCGCTACCATCATCACCATCATCATCCTCGTCGGTGTCGTCTGAGGTATCGAGCCACATGTCCAACCAACGTTCATCGTCTGCCGTGAAGATCGACCTCCCACCTGCTGCAACGATATCGGACTACGCATTCGCCAATGCCTTCCGCCGACGCTGGTCCGCCTGCTTCACGCGGCGCCTTGCCGTCATCTCCGCCCAGTAGGTACGCTCGTCGGCGACGTCCTCCGGGTGGCGACGGCGCCACTCCGCCATGGCTCGCTCGTCCTCCTCGGCGATGAGGAGGCGGCGCTGCCGCCGAGCATGGTCGGCACGGTCCATGTCGGTGATGAGACGCGGCGGAGGGGCGACTGCTACCTCTTGAGCACTGCGTTGGATTTCCCCGAAGAGGAAGGGATGATGCATCAAAGTAGCGTATGTATTTCCCTCGGTTTTTGAGAACCAAGGCATCAATCCAGTAGGAGGCTACGCTCGAGTCCCTCGTACCTACAAAAAAACAATAGCTCAACGCAACCAACACGCTTAGGGGTTGTCAATCCCTTCACGGTCACTTACGAAAGTGAGATCTGATAGAGATGATAAATAATTTTTTTGGTATTTTTGGTATAGAGATGCAAAGTAAAAAGTAAAAGCAAAGTAAAAGCAAATCAACAATAAAGTGATGGAGATTGATATAATGAGAAAGAGAACCGGGGGCCATAGGTTTCATTAGTGGCTTCTCTCAAGAGCATAAGTATTCTACGGTGGGTGAACAAATTACAGTTGAGCAATTGACAGAATTGAGCATAGTTATGAGAATATCTAGGTATGATCATGTATATAGGCATCACGTCCGAGACAAGTAGACCGAAACGATTCTGCATCTACTACTATTACTCAACTCATCAACCGCTATCCAGCATGCATCTAGAGTATTAAGTTAAAAACAGAGTAACGCCTTAAGCAAGATGACATGATGTAGAGGGATAGTTTCATGCAATATGATAAAAAAAACCCATCTTGTTATCCTCAATGGCAACAATACAATACGTGCCTTGCCGCCCCTTCTGTCACTGGGAAAGGACACCGCAAGATCGAACCCAAAGCTAAGCACTTCTCCCATGGCAAGAAAAACCAATCTAGTAGGCCAAACCAAACTGATAATTCAAAGAGACTTGCAAAGATAACCAATCATACATAAAAGAATTCAGAGAAGATTCAAATATTATTCATAGATAGACTAGATCATAAACCCACAATTCATCGGTCTCAACAAACACACCGCAAAAAGAAGATTACATTGAATAGATCTCCACGAGAGAGGGGGAGAACATTGTATTGAGATCCAAAAAGAGAGAAGAAGCCATCTAGCTACTAACTATGGACCCGTAGGTGTGAAGTAAACTACTCACACTTCATCGGAGGGGCTTGGATGATGATGTAGAAGCCCTCCATGATCCATGCCCCCTCCGGCGGAGCTCCGGAACAGGCCCCAAGATGGGATCTCGTGGATACAGAAAGTTGCGGCGGTAGAATTAGGTTTTTGGCTCCATCCCCGATCGTTTGGGGGTATGTGGATATATATAGGAGGAAGAAGTACGTCGGTGGAGCTTCGAGGGGCCCACGAGGCAGGGGGCGTGCCCTCCACCCTCGTGACCACCTCGTGGCTTTCTTGATGGAGGGTCCAAGTCTCCTGGATCTTATCTGATGAGAAAATCACGTTTCCGAAGGTTTCATTCCGTCTGGACTTTGTTTGATATTCCTTTTCTTTGAAACCCTAAAACAGGCAAAAACAACAATTCTGGGCTGGGCCTCCGGTTAATAGGTTAGTTCCAAAAATAATATAAAAGTGGGTAATAAAGCCCAATAATGTCCAAAACAGTAGATAATATAGCATGGAGCAATCAAAAATTATAGATACGTTGGAGACGTATCAAGCATCCCCAAGCTTAATTCCTGCTCGTCCTCGAGTAGGTAAATGATAAAAAGAGAATTTTTATGCGGAGTGCTACTTGGCATGATTTTAATGTAATTCTTCTTAATTGTGGTATGAATATTCAGATCCGAAAGATTCAAGACAAAAGTTCATATTGACATAAAAATGAAAATACTTCAAGCATACTAACTAAGCAATTATGTCTTCTCAAAATAACATGGCCAAAGAAAGTTCATCCCTACAAAATCATATAGTTTAGTCATGTTTCATTTTCGTCACACAAGAATGCTCTCATCATGCACAACCCCGATGACAAGCCAAGCAATTGTTTCATACTTTAGTAATCTCAAACCTATAAACTTTCACACAATATATGAGCGCGAGCCATGGACATAGCACTATGGGTGGAATAGAATATAATGAGGGGGTTATGTGGAGAAGACAAAAAAGAGAGTCTCACATCAACGAGGCTAATCAATGGGCTATGGAGATGCCCACCGAGTGATGTTAATGCAAGGAGTAGGGATTGCCAAGCAACGGATGCACTAGAGCTATAAATGTATGAAAGCTCAACAAAAGAAACTAGTGGGTGTGCATCCAACTTGCTTGCTCACGAAGACCTAGGGCACTTGAGGAGGCCCATTGTTGGAATATACAAGCCAAGTTCTATAATGAAAAATTCCCACTAGTATATGAAAGTGATAACATGAGAGACTCTCTACTATGAAGATCATGGTGCTACTTTGAAGCACAAGTGTGGTAAAAGGATAGTAACATTGTCCCTTCTCTCTTTTCCTCTCATTTTTTTGGGCCTTTCCTTTTTTGGGGCCTTCTCTTTTTTATGGCCTTTCTCTTTTTTTATTCCTCACTTGGGACAATGCTCTAATAATGATGATCATCACACTTCTATTTATTTACAACTCAATGATTACAACTCGATACTAGAACAAAGATGACTCTATATGAATGCCTTCGGCGGTGTACCGGGATATGCAATGAACCAAGAGTGACATGTATGAAAGAATTATGAACGGTGGCTTTGCCACAAATACTATGTCAACTACATGATCATGCTAAGCAATATGACAATGATGAATGTGTCATGATGAACGGAATGATGGAAAGTTGCATGGCAATATATCTCGGAATGACTATGGAAATGCCATAATAGGTAGGTATGGTGGCTGTTTCGAGGAAGATATAAGGAGGTTTATGTGTGAAAGAGCGTATCATATCACGGGGTTTGGATGCACCGGCGAAGTTTGCGCCAACTCTCAATGTGAGAAAGGGCAATGCACGGTACCGAAGAGGCTAGCAAGGATGGAAGGGTGAGAGTGCGTATAATCCATGGACTCAACATTAGTCATAAAGAACTCACATACTTATTGCAAAAATCTACAAGTCATCAAAAACCTCGGCACTACGCGCATGCTCCTAGGGGGATAGATTGGTAAAGACCATCGCTCGTCCCCGACCGCCACTCATAAGGAAGACAATCAAATAACACCTCATGTTTCAAATTTGTTGCATAACATTTACCATACGTGCATGCTACGGGACTTGCAAACTTCAACACAAGTATTTCTCAATTTCACAACTACTCAACTAGCATGACTTTGATATTATTAGCTCCATATCTCAAAACAATCATCAAGCATCAAACTTTTCTTAGTATTCAACACACTCATACGAAAGTTTTATTATTAATCTTGCATACCAAGCATATTAGGATTTTAAGAAAATTACCATGCTATTAAGACTCTCAAAATAATCTAAGTGAAGCATGAGAGATCAATAGTTTCTATAAAACAAATCCACCACCGTGCTCTAAAAGATATAAGTGAAGCACTAGAGCAAAACTATAAAGCTCAAAAGATATAAGTGAAGCACATAGAGTATTCTATCAAATTCCAAATCATGTATGGCCCTCTCAAAAGGTGTGTACAGCAAGGATGATTGTGGTAGACTAACAAGTAAAGACTCAAATCATGTGGTGAATAAAAATATAGCTCCAAGTAAAGTTACCGATAGAAGTAGACGAAAGAGGGGATGCCTTCCGAGGCATCCCCAAGATTTGGATTTTAGGTGTCCTTAGATTATCTTGGGGGTGCCATGGGCATCCCCAAGCTTAGGATCTTGCCACTCCTCGTTCCATAGTCCATCAAATCTTTACCCAAAACTTGAAAACTTCACAACACAAAACTTAAAGTAGAAAATTCCGTGAGCTCCGTTAGCGAAAGAAAACAAAAGACCACTTCAAGGTACTGTAATGAACTCATTATTTATTTATATTGGTGTTATACCTACTGTATTCCAACTTCTCTATGGATTATAAACTATTTTATTAGCCATAGATTTCATCAAAATAAGCAAACAACACATGAAAAACATAATCAGTCAAAAACAGAACAGTCTGTAGTAATCTGTAGCTAGCGCAAGATCTGGAACCCCAAAAATTCTAAAATAAATTTCTGGACGTGAGGAATTTATCTATTAATCATCTGCAAAAAGAATAAACTAAATATCACTTTCCAAATAAAAATGACAGCAGTTCTTGTGAGCGCTAAAGTTTCTGTTTTTTTACAGCAACTTCAACAAGACTTTCCCCAAGTCTTCCCAACGGTTCTACTTGGCACAAACACTAATTAAACACAAAAAACAGAACCAAAAAAGAGGCTAAATAATTTATTTATTACTAAACAGGATAAAAAAGCAAGGAATAAAAATAAAATTGGGTTCCCTCCCAACAAGCGCTATCGTTTAACGCCCCTAGCTAGGCATAACAAGCAAGAATAGATCTAGGTATTGCCATCTTTGGTAGGCAATCCATAAGTGGCTCTCATGATAGATTCATATGGTAATTTTATTTTATTTATAGGAAAGTGTTCCATGCCCTTTTTTAATGGAAATTGGAATCTAATATTCCCTTCCTTCATATCAATAATTGCACGAACCATTCTAAGGAAAGGTCTACCAACAATAATAGGGCAAGAAGGATTGCAATTCATATCAAGAATGATAAAATCTACGGGCACATAGTTCCTATTTGCAACAATAATAATATCATTAATTCTTCCCATAGGTTTCTTAATAGTGGAATCCGCAAGATGCAAGTTTAGAGAGCAATCATCAAAATCATGGAAATCTAGCAAATCACATAAAGTTTTGGGAATATTAGAGACACTAGCACCCAAATCACACAAAGCATAAAACTCATAATTTTTAATTTTAATTTTAATAGTAGGTTCCCACTCATCATAAATTTTTCTCGGGATAGAAACTTCCAACTCATGTTTTTCTTCATAAGATTGCATCAAGGCATCAACGATATGTTTAGTAAACGCTTTATTTTGACTATAAGCGTGGGGAGATTTTAACACGGATTGCAATAAGGAAATACAATCAATTAAAGAGCAATTTTCATAATTAAGTTCCTTGAAATCCAATATAGTGGGTTTAGCAATATCTAGAGTTTTAATTTCTTCAATCCCACTTTTATCAAATTTAGCATCAAGATCAAAAGATTCAGAATTATTGGAACGCCTTCTAGGTAAAGGTGGATCATATTCAGTCCCATCATTATCAAGATTCATATTGCAAAACAATGATTTAATAGGGGACACATCAATAAATTTTAGATCTTCATCACTATTTTCATAGGAACTAGAAGAACATGCTTTTATAAAGGCATCTTTCTTAGCATGCATCCTAGCGGTTCTTTCTTTGCACTCGTCAATGGACATTCTCATGGATTTGAGAGACTCATTGATATCATGCTTAGGTGGAATAGATCTAAGTTTCAAAGAATAAATATCAAGAGCAATTCTATCAA
This sequence comes from Triticum aestivum, assembly GCF_018294505.1. Classification (NCBI taxonomy): domain Eukaryota; kingdom Viridiplantae; phylum Streptophyta; class Magnoliopsida; order Poales; family Poaceae; genus Triticum; species Triticum aestivum. Next base: position 27,405,036 of record NC_057812.1, read on the forward strand.
CGTTCCTAGCCAAATCATCAATCTTAAGCTATTTTTCTTCAATCATAGCATTAAAATTCTTTTGCGAAGAAATAAATTCTTTAATATTAGATTCAAAATCAGAGGGCATCTTATTATAATTTCCATAAGAATTGTTGTAGGAATTACCATAATTATTAAAGGGATTACTAGGATAAGGCCTAGGGTTGAAATTTCCTCTATACGCGTTGTTACCAAAATTGTTCCTACCAACAAAATTCACATCCATAGATTCATTATTATTCTCAATCAAAGTAGACAAGGGCATATCATTAGGAACAGAAGAGACACTCTTAGTAGCAAATAATTTCATAAGTTCATCCATCTTTCCACTGAAAACATTACTTTCTTCTATCGCATGCACCTTTTTATTAGTAGATCTTTTAGTGTGCCATTGAGAATAATTAACCATAATATTATGTAGGATTTTATTAGCATCTCCTAAAGTGATTTCCATAAAAGTGCCTCCCGCGGCCGAATCTAAAAGATTTCTAGAAGCAAAATTCAATCCGGCATAAAAAAATTGTATAATCATCCACAAATTCAAACCATGAGTAGGGCAATTACATATCATTAATTTCATTCTCTCCCAAGCTTGTGCAACATGTTCATGATCAAGTTGTTTAAAATTCATAATATCGTTTCTAAGAGAGATGATCTTAGCGGGAGGAAAATACTTAGAGATAAAAGCATCTTTGCACTTGTTCCATGAATCAATACTATTTTTAGGCAAAGATGAAAACCAAGCTTTAGCACGATCTCTAAGCGAAAAAGGAAATAGCTTCAATTTAACAATATCATTATTGACATCTTTCTTCTTTTGCATGTCACACAAATCAACGAAGCTATTAAGATGGGTAACGACATCTTCACTAGGAAGGCCGGAGAATGGATCTTTTATGACAAGATTCAGCAAAGCAGTATTAATTTCACAAGATTCAGCATCGGTAAGAGGAGCAATGGGAGTGCTAAGGAAATCATTATTGTTGGTATTGGTGAAGTCACACAATTTAGTATTATCTTGAGCCATCGCGACAAACAAGCAATCCAACACACGAGCAAACAAAAAGCAAACGGGCAAAAGAGGCAAATAGAGAGAGAGAGAGAGGGCAAATAAAACGGCAAGGGTGAAGTGGAGGACAGGAAAACGAGAGGCAAATGGCAAATAATGTAATGTGGGAGATAGGGATTGTGACGGGTACTTGGTATGTTGACTTTTGCGTAGACTCCCCGGCAACGGCGCCAGAAATTCTTCTTGCTACCTCTTGAGCACTGCGTTGGATTTCCCCGAAGAGGAAGGGATGATGTAGCAAAGTAGCGTAAGTATTTCCCTCAGTTTTTGAGAACCAAGGTATCAATCTAGTAGGAGGCTACGCTCGAGTCCCCTCGTACCTACACAAAAATAATAGCTCAACGCAACCAACGCGCTTAGGGGTTGTCAATCCCTTCACGGTCACTTACGAAAGTGAGATCTAATAGAGATGATAAATAATATTTTTGGTATTTTTGGTATAGAGATGCAAAGTAAAAAGTAAAAACAAAGTAAAAGCAAAGCAATAATAAAGTGATGGAGATTGATATGATGAGAAAGAGACCCGGGGGCCATAGGTTTCACTAGTGGCTTCTCTCAAGAGCATAAGTATTCTACGGTGGGTGAACAAATTACTGTTGAGCAATTGACAGAATTGAGCATAGTTATGAGAATATCTAGGTATGATCATGTATATAGACATCATGTCCGAGACAAGTAGACCGAAATGATTCTGCATCTACTACTATTACTCCACTCATCGACCGCTATCCAGCATGCATCTAGAGTATTAAGTTAAATACAGAGTAACGCCTTAAGCAAGATGACATGATGTAGAGGGATAGTTTCATGCAATATGATAAAAAAACCATCTTGTTATCCTCGATGGAAACGATACAATACGTGCCTTGCTGCCCCTTCCATCACTGGGAAAGGACACCGCAAGATCGAACCCAAAGCTAAGCACTTCTCCCATGGCAAGAAAAACCAATCTAGTAGGCCAAACCAAACTGATAATTCGAAGAGACTTGCAAAGATAACCAATCATACATAAAAGAATTCAGAGAAGATTCAAATATTATTCATAGATAGACTAGATCATAAACCCACAATTCATCGGTCTCAACAAACACACCACAAAAAGAAGATTACATCGAATAGATCTCCACGAGAGAGGGGAGAACATTGTATTGAGATCCAAAAAGAGAGAAGAAGCCATCTAGCTACTAACTATGGACCCGTAGGTGTGAAGTAAACTACTCACACTTCATCGGAGGGGCTTGGATGATGATGTAGAAGCTCTCCGTGATCGATGCCCCCTCTGGCGGAGCTCTGGAACAGGCCCCAAGATGGGATCTCGTGGATATAGAAAGTTGCGGCGGTGGAATTAGGTTTTTGGCTCCGTCCCCGATCGTTTGGGGGTACGTGGATATATATAGGAGGAAGAAGTACGTCGGTGGAGCTTCGAGGGGCCCACGAGGCAGGGGGGCGCGCCCTGGGGGGGGGGGCCTCCACCCTCGTGACCACCTCGTCGCTTTCTTGACGGAGGGTCCAAGTCTCCTGGATCTTATCTGATGAGAAAATCATGTTTCCGAAGGTTTCTTTCCGTTTGGACTCTGTTTGATATTCCTTTTCTTCGAAACCCTAAAACAGGCAAAAAACAACAATTTTGGGATGGGCCTCCGATTAATAGGTTAGTCCCAAAAATAATATAAAAGTGGATAATAAATCCCAATAATGTCCAAAACAGTAGATAATATAGCCTGGAGCAATCAAAAATTATAGATACGTTGGAGACGTATCAGCGACACGCTGCGCCTTCTCGTGCGTGAAGACGTCCCAGAAGTTCATCTGCGACCGGGGCCTCTCCAAGCGCCACGCCGCCGCGTCATACGCGTGGGCCGCCTCATGCGCGCTCCAGAACGACCCGTGGCCGAGCCAGACGTTGCCGGACCGGATCTCGGCGGAGTACCAGCCATTGGGGCGCTTGCGGACGCCGCGGTAGCCCGAAGAACCGCGGCGGCGCGGCGGCACGGTGGCGCGGAAAGAGGCAAAGCGATGAGGTGGCGAAGCGGCGAGGTTGCGAGGGGAGGGCGCGTGGCTGTGTTCTGTGCGCGTGGCGAGCGCGGGATTTTATAGCCGCGTGCGAAGCGGCACACCAAATCTACCGCGCCGCGTGCCGCTTTCTCCCGTGCACGCGCAAATTCAACAAAATAGCTATCACACAAAATATTTTCAACACGATCCATATGCATGCAAAGTTGATACTCTTCCAAAATAGTGGGATTAACATTAACTAAAGTAATGACCTTTCCAAACCCACTTTTATCAAAAATTTCATAAGATTGAACATTCTCTAAATATGTGGGATCTAAAGTTGACAATCTTCCAAAGCCACTTTCAATAATATTGCAAACACTATTATCAATCTCATATTCATCATGGGGCTTAAATAAATTTTCAATATCATAAGAAGAATCACCCCAATCATGATCATTACAACAAGTAGTGGACATAGCAAAACTAGCATCCCCAAGCTTAGGGTTTTGCATATTACTAGCACAATTGACATCAAGAGAATTTACAGTAAAATCATTGCCATCATGCTTTTTATTCAAAGATCTATCGTGAATCGCTTCATAAAGTAATTCATCACACTTTTCAGATTCACAAATTTCAAGCAAAACTTCATAAAGATAATCTAGTGCACAAAACTCACTAGAAATTGTTTCATCATAATTGGATCTCTTAAAAAGATTAGCAAGTGGATGGGGCTCCATACATCTTAGGTTCTCTGTTTAGTAATAAATAAACAACTATTCTAACCATACGAGCAAACAGGAAGCAAGCGAAAAAGAGGCAAATAGAGAAAGAGAGGGAGGATAGAGAGAGAGAGAGAGAGCAAATAAAACGGCAAGGGTGAAGTGGGGGAGAGGAAAACGAGAGGCAAATGGCAAATAATATAATGCGGGAGATAGGGATTGTGATGGGTACTTGGTATGTTGACTTTTGCGCAGACTCCCCGGCAACGGCGCCAGAAGTCCTTCTTGCTACCTCTTGAGCACTGCGTTGGATTTCCCCGAAGAGGAGAGGATGACGCAGCAAAGTAGCGTAAGTATTTCCCTCAGTTTTTGAGAACCAAGGTATCAATCCAGTAGGAGGCTACGCGCAAGTCCCTCGTACCTACACAAAAACAATAGCTCAACGCAACCAACACGCTTAGGGGTTGTCAATCCCTTCATGGTCACTTACGAAAGTGAGATCTGATAGAGATGATAAATAATATTTTTGGTATTTTTGGTATAGAGATGCAAAGTAAAAAATTAAAAGCAAAGTAAAAGCAAAGCAATAATAAAGTGATGGAGATTGATATGATGAGAAAGAGACCCCGGGGCCATAGGTTTCACTAGTGGCTTCTCTCAAGAGCATAAGTATTCTACGGTGGGTGAACAAATTACTGTTGAGCAATTGACAGAATTGAGCATAGTTATGAGAATATCTAGGTATGATCATGTATATAGGCATCACGTCCAAGACAAGTAGACCGACTCCTGCCTGCATCTACTACTATTACTCCACTCATTGACCGCTATCCAGCATGCATCTAGAGTATTAAGTTAAAAATAGAGTAACGCCTTAAGCAAGATGACATGATGTAGAGGGATAGTTTCATGCAATATGATAAAAAACCATCTTGTTATCCTCGATGGCAACAATACAATACGTGCCTTGCTGCCCCTTCTGTCACTGGAAAAGGACACCGCAAGATCGAACCCAAAGCTAAGCACTTCTCCCATGGCAAGAAGAACCAATCTAGTAGGCCAAACCAAACTGATAATTCGAAGAGACTTGCAAAGATAACCAATCATACATAAAAGAATTCAGAGAAGATTCAAATATTATTCATAGATAGACTTGATCATAAACCCACAATTCATCGGTCTCAACAAACACACCGCAAAAAGAAGGTTACATCGAATAGATCTCCACGAGAGAGGGGAAGAACATTGTATTGAGATCCAAAAAGAGAGAAGAAGCCATCTAGCTACTAACTATGGACCCGTAGGTCTGAAATAAACTACTCACACTTCATCGGAGGGGCTTGGATGATGATGTAGAAGCCCTCCGTGATCGATGCCCCCTCCGGCGGAGCTCCGGAACAGGCCCCAAGATGGGATCTCGTGGATACAGAAAGTTGCGGCGGTGGAATTAGGTTTTTGGCTCCGTCCCCGATCGTTTGGGGGTACGTGGATATATATAGGAGGAAGAAGTACGTCGGTGGAGCTTCGAGGGGCCCACGAGGCAGGCGGGCGCGCCCTGGGGGGGGGGGCGCCCTCCACCCTCGTGACCGCCTCGTGGCTTTCCTGACGGAGGGTCCAAGTCTCCTGGATTTTATCTGATGAGAAAATCACGTTTCCGAAGGTTTCATTACGTTTGGACTCCGTTTGATATTCTGTTTCTCCGAAACACTGAAATAGGCAAAAACAACAATTCTGTGCTGGGCCTCGGTTAATAGGTTAGTCCCAAAAATAATATAAAAGTGGAAAATAAAGCCCAGTATAGTCCAAAACAGTAGATAATATAGCATGGATCAATCAAAAATTATAGATACGTTGGAGACGTATCAATATCCAATTCTGAGCCCGGGCTCATCTGCACCCGCTCAAGAAAAAATTCATAAAAAAATCAAAACAATTCAAAAAATTCCAAATTTTTTGTGCAAGGTAGGTAATTTGGTGCGTGAGGTGCGCTCCAAATTTCAGAGCATTCGGACATTTGAGTAGCTCTCAGAAAAAAGACAAATTGGGTCAGAACAGTACATGAACAATATACTATTTAACAGACCCCAAATTTGTCTTTTGTGCTGAGAGCTACTCAGATGTCCAAATGATTTGAAATTTGGAGCGGACATCAGGCATCAAATTATCTACCATGACAAAAAAATTGGAATTTTTTGAATTTTTTTGGTATTTGTTTTGATTTTTTATTGAGCGCAGGTGCGGATGATCCTGGGAGCCAAAACGCCTCACTCGTGTACCCTGGCCTCTTCATTTTTAGTGTTTATTGGTAACATTTCACCTATACATATGTTAAACATGATTTTGATGTCTACATTAAAGGGCCCCCAGGTCATAGTTTCGCCCCGGCCCTGGCTAGAAGGCTCGTTGTGTTCTTCACGGCTTCACCCAGCAGGCTGGCGTTGACTGCAGTGAGACGTTTAGTCCCGTGGTCAAGCCTGCCACCATTCGCGTCGTCCTCAGCATTGCCACCAGCAGCTCATGGCCCATCCATCATCTCTACATCAAGAATACCTTTCTCGATGGGCATCTTGTCGAGACGGTGTATAGTTCACAGCCTGCTAGCTTCGTCGACTCCTCCCAGCCTAGGGACGTGTGTCATATCAAAAGCTCGCTCTACGGGCTCAAACAGGCTCTGAGGGCCTTGTTCTCGCGGTTCACCGGCTATCTTCTCTCCCTCGGCTTTGAACCTTCCAAGTCCGAGTCGTCACTCTTGACCTTGCATCGCGGGCTTAACACTGCATATTTGTTGCTGTACATAGATGACATAATTCTCACCGCCACCACGCCCTCATTCCTCAAGTCGATCATTACCTCCCTCCATCGAGAGTTCTCCATGAGTGACATGGGCACGCTCAATCACTTCCTAGGGATAATCATGCATCACAACACCACTGGCCTCCATCTCTCCCAAGAACATTATGTCCTTGAGATTCTCGATCGCGCTGGCATGTTAAACAGCAAACCCGCTGCCACACCCGTCGACACCACCTCAAAACTACCCAACACCACCGATTCACCCTTACATGATCCTTCCTTTTACCGTAGCCTTGTGGGGGCATTGCCATATCTCACACTAACTTGGCCCGACATATCATATGTTGTTCAGCAGTGTTGTTTGTTCATGCATGATCCTAGGGAAGTTCATTTTTAGCTGGTCAAACGAGTTATACGCTACTGCTACTTGTGAGATGAGTTGGAATTTTCTCCGAAGAGGAGAGGAGAGGCAGCACAATAGAGATAAGTATTTCTCTCAGTGAGAACCAAGGTATCAATCTAGTAGGAGAATCACGCAAAGCCTCATGAACAACACCTGCACACACAAAAGCAAATACTTGCACCCAACGCGGGCAAGATGGTTGTCAATACCCTTGAAATCATTAATTGCAAGGATCAAATCTTGTATAGGTAGATAGATAAATTGCAAAACAAATATAAAAATAGAAAGATTACAGCAAAGGAGTTTTTTTGTAATATTATTAAATTAGACCCGGGGGCCATAGTTTTCACTAGAGCCTTCTCTCTCGAACATATAGCATACATTGGATGAACAAATTACTGCTGGGCAACTGATATAAAACCGCATAATTATGACGATATTCAAGGCATTCGTCATGTATGTAGGCATCACGTTCGAGACAAGTAGACTGACTCCTGCGTGCATCTATTACTATTACTCCACTAAACAACCGCTATCCACATGCATTTATGGTATTAAGTTCATGAAAAATGGAGTAACGCCTTAAGCAAGATGACATGATGTAGACAAATTAAACCCAATCAATATGAATAAACCCCGTCATTTTATCCTTAATAGCAACAATACAAATACATGTCTTGTCCCCTTCTGTCACTGGGATATAGAGCACCGCAAGATTGCCCATTACAAAGCACCTGTCCCACTGAAAATAAATCAATTTAGTTGGCCAAATCAAATGGATAGATCAGAGAGAAATACAAAGTTGTAATGATCATGCATAGTAAAGTTCAGAAAAGATTCAATTACATATCATAAATATTCAGATCATAAACCCACAATTCATGGGATCCCAGAAAACACACCGCAAAATAAGATTACATCGAATAGAACTCCAAGAACATCGAGGAGAACATTGTATTGAAGATCAAAGAGAGAGAAGAAGCCATCTAGCTACTAGCTATGGACCCGTAGGTCTATGGTGAACTACTCATGCATCATCGGAAGGTAGCAAGGATGATGTAGAAGCCCTCCGCGATCGATTTCCCTCAGCAGAGTACCTGAAAAGGCCTCCAGATGGGAAGAACAGAAGCTTGCGGTGGCGGAAAAAGTGTTTCAGATGGCTCTCTGGTATATTTGAAACATTTAAGAATTTATAGAAGCGGAATTAGGTCAATATGTGCCACGAGGGGCCGACAACTCGGGGGGGGGGGGGGGGGGGGGGCGCCTAGTGAGTTTTTCGCTCCCTCGTGGCTCTTCTGGGCTTCTCCCGTACCTTCGTGGGTCCTTTCCGATCTAGAAAAAATCAATTCAAAGTTTTTTCTCCATTTAGACTTCATTTTCTATTGATTTTCGGAAAAGCCAAAAATGAGTGAAAAACAACAACTGACACTGGACACTAGGTTAATAAGTTAGTCTCGAAAAATGATATAAAATAGTATATAAAACATCCAAGATTGATAATATAATAGCATGGAACAATAAAAAATTACAGATACTTTGGATACGTATCAGCTACATCCGCGACACCACCCGACTTGGTTTGCAGTTCTACCGGTCCCCTGGCGGTGACTTGACGGTCTACTCGGACGCCGACTAGGCGGGGTGTCCCGACTCCCGCAAGTCGACCTCCGGTTTTGCTGTTTTCCTCGGCGCCGACCTGGTCAATTGATCCTCCAAACGGTAGAACACGGTTTCCTGCTCCAGCGCAGAGGCCGAGTACAAGGGCATCGCCAATGCCATCACAGAGGCGGTCTGGTTCCGACAATTACTCATCGAGCTCCAGCGGCCGCCGCAATGTTCGACCATCATCTACCACAATAATGCCTGATAATGTACATGTCAAGCAATCCCGACCAGCACCATAGGACCAAGCACATGGAGATCGACCTCCATTTCGCCTGTGAGCATGTCTCCTTGGGCGAGATTTGTGTTCTCCACATCCCGACCTCGTCGCAGTTTGCCGATGTCTTCACTAAGGGGCTAACGACCAGTGTCTTCGACGCCTTTCGAGCCAGCCTCAACGCCCGTGCTCACCCCGTTTCGGCTGCTGAGGGGGAGGGGTGTGTGTTCGAAGACACCACTCAACGCACGCACAGGCAGCCAATGGGCTGTCCCGAGTCAGGTGGTGATCACGCTCCCTTGATCACGAGTCGACCTACATCCAGCGTAGTCGCTGGCTTATCTCCTTGTGTGTTGTAACAACATGTGTACAACATGGTATATAAACACACTCTTGTAACTCTGAATCAATACAGTGAGAATTCAGTTGTCCAACTGTTGGTGCCTTAACCACTGCAGAGACTTATGGCGCTCACGCGCTTCCTTGCAGGCTGCGACACATAGCTCAAGGTTTCCTTCACTCTTGCTCGACATTCCTAACTAATCGTACGATCCATCGCGGCGTAGGGCTTTTTCTCTTGCGAGCACGTCATGTGAAAAAAAAAACAAGTTGCCTTATAATTTTTTAACCGTTTGACTTTGTAAAAACTGAATCTAAAAAATTTGTAAAAAGAAATTTCAACAAACTTTGATTTGAAATAAGTTCATAGATTTGGAAGTTCAGGAATATCAAAAGGATTTAATTTATGTTTAAAATTTTGTGACTTTGAAAAAGAAAGTTCGCGAATTTGGAAAAGGTTTGCTGATTCTGAAAGGAAGTTCGCAAAATGTGAAAAAAGTTTATGGATTTGAACAACATTTATGCACTTCAATTTTTTTTACTGATATGGAAAAAGCCCACGGATTTGAAAAAAGTTCATGGATTTTGAAAATAATAATCAAGAGTTTCAAAAAAGATCATCGGTGTTTTAAACTAATTTTATGATTTAAAAATCATTTTTTTGGAAAGAGTTTCTAAAATTTGACAAAAAATGAGTGCTTGAAAAACGATCATGCATTTAGAAAAAAGCTTCCAGATTCAAAAAAGGTTATGCATTTGAAAGGAGTAAGCAAATTCTAAAAAACTTCATGGGTTTTGAAAAAGAAAAACAAATTTGAAAAAAATTCATTGATTTAAAAGTTCATGAATTTAAAAAAGGTCAAGTAATTTTGGAAAAAGGTTAATACATTTTTCTTCTGTGTTTTTATCATTTGTTTATTTTATTTTTTGTTCACATTTTCAATTATTCTAATAACACATTCCAAAACGTAAATTTTCTTTTAAAGAATTGAAACCATTGATTTGAAAATTGTTAACGCGGTGTAAATCTTTTGTTACCATAATTTAAAAAGCTCTTGATAGCTTTCACATAAATGTTTGTGACATTCAAAAAAAGTTTAGGCATTTCAAAAAAATGTACGAGACATTTTCATAAATTATATATACAATGTACAATTCTGTTACCGCTAATAACATATTTTACATTTTTTAAAGTGCTCACACATTTCAAAATATGGGCATGCCATTTTTAAAATGTGTTGTACAATGTAAATAAATTTTTGTGTAGTATCATTCATAAAAATGTTTCACTGTGTATTTTAAAAGTCCTAACACATATTCAAATAAAGTTTAAAATTATATTTCGAATAAGATGTGTTTGAAAAATGTTAACACAGTTGTAGAGTTTGAAAAATGTTTATTCGCAAGATGCAGATGGGTGCAACCCATGGTGCACGGCAGTAGGCATTGGCGCTCCTAACCTGCGCATAGGGCAACGCGATGCAAATAAAGCAGGGTGAGTGCAACCCATTTTTGCTTTTTTTTTGCTTTGTCTATTTTCCTTCTTCATTTATCACTATTGTTTTATTCTTTGTCACTTACTAGTAAGTGTGCACGTGCAACGCACGAATAACCATACAAAGAAAATTCCCCCTTCATAATAAGATGATTTTTTTTAGAAAAAAATCACTGTAGTATGTGTATGTTACACGTCAAAAGCAGTCGACTGGATGAGTTTCTACAAACCCCTTACAAGAAATAAAATAAAAACCGGATAAACTCCTGACTTCATAATCCATAGACCAGACCATGCATGTTCGTATTATGTGAATGGGCCATTCAAAAATAAATTTTGCATTAACTACTTTCCATTTAATGTATGTCGGTGCTAATACTAATGTAGTTGTAGAAAGAGTATCTCCTTTTACCTGGACTTCAATGATTTAAAGCACTCTTAGTTCACTTCGGTAGGGGGCGGATCTCCAAAACCCGACGCCGTAGGTTTAACTGTACGAACTTCTACCAACCATTTGTAAGGAATAAAATAAAAACATACTGGATAACTTCTCCGCAAAAAACTTATGGGCATAAGCTATTTGGTCTGTGTATAGTAAAAAATGGAATAAAAAAATCCAAAATGTCTATTTTATAATGCAAACTTCACAGGACTTGTGATAGAATTAAGCATTGGACAAATGGACATGGTAGAGACACAAACTTGGAACAAAGGGACAAAAATGGAAAATAGGAACATGCTAAATGAGTCCCAAACATTAAACTTTATCAGCAGTATAATTGATTAAGGGCCATACACTATCGCAAGGATAATACTAATATGATTGTTCATGGTTCTTACACGATGAACCACAAATTTTCCCAAAAACAAACAGGGAAACCAACATCCAATAATATCTGGTTTATGAGAACAAGCTCATGTCATACATACATGATAATAACGCAAGATTCACAAATCAACATCAATCTTAACACATAGAACAATGTCAATTATAACCATGCCCGTCCAAGGAACAATTCAACAATCTATACTAATCACAATTGGTTTAATTTTACACATAGAAGTATATGAATGTTTGTGTCTGCAAGTCATTGATGCGGCCAGAGACAGGGTTCATACATATATAATCTACATTAGATGTAGAACCATTAATTTGGGTGGTCCTGGAATAATAAAGGAAAGGTTACAACACTGTTTGTGTCTGCAGGTCATCGATAGTGCCAGACACTGAGCAGTAGAGATTGAATCACGAACAATCTCGATCTCCCATGGAGATAGTCTAATTTGGTAGTACAGTCTGTGCCATCCTCCCATCTTACCTGCACAAAAGAGTATGTTGGAAGTTCACAGATGATCACTGAACCAGCCTGCTATATTCATGCTGAATAATTAAAAAGGCACAACCCTTGATCCATCTTAATTAGAACATAACTTCTCATTATGAGTTCATTTTCTAAGAAACGTTTTAATCACCATGCCATGCTTACCCGAAGGTGAAAATCTTCAGGAACTTCCAACATGGAACAACAAATTCCAATAATAAAGATTCAAATTCTGTATGCAATGTTGCCAACTGAAAAAGAATAGCATTTTATGTGCATACTTTTTTACTGACCTTTACATATTATAATTCCTATCCTTGACGCAGAACATGTCTTAATTTTGTGCTTAGTTTAAAAGCCTACAAAATAGTTTTCTCTGCCTCTGAAAAAAAAATATTAGATGGAAATAATGTTTACCAGCAACAAAATAATACTATAGTATACATGAAAATATAGTGTTGCATACCATACTCCTGATCAAGCAGTACAACAACACTGATCTCACCTCTTATAATGGCGGAACCTCCACTTCGCTCCATGCAAATCCTTGGCAACAAACTCATGGGAAGGCTTGATCTGCTGGTAGTGATAAGAATCCTCTCACTAGCGGTGTTCCTCTCTACTATCTGACACACACAAAAAAAACTCCAAGAGAGATGAAATTTTGTTCGCACCCAGATAGAACAGGTCTATCTACCAAAGCTCTCTCCATTCCCCATCGTAGGAGATCTCCATGTCCCTGCAACAAGCGTTCGCCAGCAGAGCACCAGTGCTCGCCGTCCCCCATGGACGGAGTCCCCAGTTCACCGCTAGTCCATGGTCACGGGCTAATGGCGACCCCACCGGGGCCGGGAGCACCCATCGGCGGTGCACCGAGAGCACCGTTGAGTCCAACAAGAGCAGCGCCGTCGGGCCTCCATTGCTCACGATCAGTTTCTCCTCCGCCGTAGGTCGTAGTTGCGATTGCCGCCATTCTTGTCGATCTCCAATATGTTCGGGAAAAAGCTCTAGAGTTTGACTGAGGGGGCCGTCCCCGTCGCGGCCATCAGCATGCTCCAGACCGCCGGACGCGGGTCACTTCCTCGGTCCCACTGCCGCCACCGCCACCCATGTGGTTGGATTTGTTCGCTCCGCCTAGCGCGCGCGGCTCATTGTATTCGTGAGAGACGGGGCCATCCAAATTACCTAAGATGAGACGCAAGAAAAAAAATATTTTGTAGAGAAAAAATCACCTAAGATGAACAACAAACCAGACCAAAGACTGGGAATTGCCGAAAGCTGAATCGCCGGCTCAAACCTTCTAATGCACATGGTGCTTATGGAATATGGGCTAACCTTGGGTGCAGAGGAGGACGACCATGGTGGCCGATGTGGGAGGACGAGGTGGATCTTGGCTGGATCCGGTGACCTGGGGAGGAGGGCCACGGGCTCAGCGGTGCCGTCCAGGTCAAGGGCGTGCCTGGCGAGAGGGCGCTGTCTCAGCTCATCGTCGGTGTTGGTGAAGGAGGGAGACGCCAGCTCCACCTCGTCGGTGTTGGGATAGGGAAGATGATAGGAGGGGATGGGAGGTATTACCGGCGCACTCGTCGGTTCTGCGGCGGGTGCGGTGGCAGAGGAGGGTCAGGCGGCGGCGCATGTGGCGTGGGTGTCCGACACTCGTCCGGTGGCCAGGGCAGGAGGCCTCGCGGGGCAGTTAGCGAGCGTGGGGCTCTGATTGAGATCACTTTCCTTTTTTCTTCTACTCTTTGCGTGATTGTAGGGATTGAGTTGGTGCATGGTGGGGCTTCCTATATTCCTCTACGGTGATTCGGTGAAGCACGGTCAACCAGCTTAAATTACTAAGCGCACACGAGAGAACAGATTAGATTACGGCTAGCTGTTAGATTAAATTTAATGGGCCTAATCGTACGGTGCTAATCAAACTGTGTACATCAGTCGTATGGCTTTAAGAAAGAATTAGTTTGATTGTTTAATAGTAGTATAGATTTCTATTTTTCATAATTTCATAATTTTTTGTTGAATTCAAAAAATAATAGATGAAATGAAGAGAAAATTATGAATTAACAAAATGATCATTATTCAGATAAATGTTCACAAAGTTGAAAAACGTTAACGAATGTCAAGAAAGCTTGCAATTCTAGAAAGACATGATTTTGATTAAATTCCTTCAAATGCAAAAAATGTTAATGAACTTTTTTGTGAATTAAAAAAACTTATGACGAATTCAGAAAATGATCTTGAATTTAATTACTTTTGGGAATTGAAGAATATTCTACAACAAATATTAAACCAATAAAATAATACTTGTAAATTTAAAATGACATTGATTTCAGAAAATTCTGTAAATTTGGAAAAAACATGAATTAAAAAATGCAAATTAGAAAAGGTTCCTAAATTCCAAAAAATGTTTAGAATTCAAAAATAATTGTGATTTCTATTTTCTTTCTGTGAATTTTCAATTTTTTTGCAAATTTAGAAAATGTTCGCCAAATTCAGAATGTTCTTTCTTCTCATAGTTCATGAACATTTCCTGAAATCCAAAAAGATTCATGAACTTGAAAACATGTTATCAAATCCAAAAAAGATTAATGAAGTGTAAAATTCGATATAAATTTGAGAAATGTTCATGAATTCAAAAAATGATTGTGAAGTCCAAAATGTTCATGAATTTAAAAATTGTTCCGTAAACAAAAAATGTTTGCAAATTCCAAACATTCCATGACTTTTTGATAAAAAATGGAAAATATTCCTGAATCTTTAAAACGAGCCGTGTATGGAAAAATATATTGGCTTGAGTTAAAAACTTGTGAACTAGAAAGTAGTTCCGAGTGTCAATAAATGTTTGCCTAATTCAGCAAATGTTTATGAATTCAATTCTATTCTCCGTATTAAAAGATCGACGAATTTTAAAAATGTTTGTGAATCCAAAACGACTTCACTAATTGCAAAAATGTTCCTAAATTGAAGATGATGTTTATGCATTTGAAACATTATTCTTGAATTGAAAAAAAACATGAAATGTGAATTCGGAATTTTTTTCGTGAATTCTTTTAATGTTCACAAAATAAAAAGTCCCCATGAATTTCTAAAATGATTGCAAGTTTACAAAAATAATGATGTTTAAAAAATATTACTGAATTAGAAAAGTGTTCATGAATTACTAAATGTTTGAGAATTCCAAATTTCCTTGCGAATTCCAAAAAATGTTTAGGAGTTAAAAAAAGTAATTAAGAATGCTCATGAATGTAGATATCGTATGAATTTGGAATGATGTTTGTGATATGAAAAATAATCTCAAATGCAAAAAAGTTTCTAAATTAATATTTTTAGAAATTAAAAAAATGTTTGTTTATTCAAAAAAAATTATGAAATGTTCACAAATTTGAAAAATATTCATGTACTCCAAAATGTTTGTGAATTTGAAAATGTTTGCTATATTCGTAAAAGGTTCACCAATTTGAAGAAATCTTCTTGAATTTAAAAAAAATGATATTGAGTACAATAAAGTTTCTTGACTTCAAAAAATGATTTCAAAACTAGACAGAAAATTATGAATTCACAAAATGTACATGAATTTAAAAACAATTGTTATGTTGAAAAGATGTTCACGAGTTCAAAAAATTGTTTGTGAAATTTAGTAAAATTAATGATTCAGAAAATCGTTATTATGAATAATGTTATCAACTTCAGAATGCATTATTGATTTTGTAAATGTTCCTGAATTTGACAAATGGTCATAGACTAAAAAAACACGAATATGGAAAAAATGTTCATAAATTGAGAAAAAATATACAGGGATCCATAAATATTTCGTTATTTTAAGAATGATCGTTAATTTTGAAATGATCGTGGATTAAAAGTACTAGTCATCAACCCGTGCAACTGCACGGGCTAGAATTTGAGAACTTTTGACTGATATGTAGCAATTTATAAATAGTATGATAATTAGAAATCTTAAGTGAATTTAATTTCATTTTCAAAAGGTTAGCTTTTAATTTTTCCTTCCACATAAAATACAATATAGTTAGACAACAAATTTAAACAATGCATATATGACTTGAACTGCTACAAACTTAGAAACTTTATAGCAGTTTTCTTATTATATATAGTAGGGTAGTATACTTTAGGAATTTGATACCATTTTTCTTGGATGATATTGTTTTTGTTGCAACATGTAGATGATATTCGTCAAATCTATATAATACAAACTTGAGAAACTTCAATGTTTACATTTAGTAACATTTGTGCATACCCACTTAAGCAACCAATGCTTAATTACTGGTGTCCAACCAAATCTCCCTTCTAGTATAGCGGAACAATTGCCTGATATCAAGAGTAGAGACTGTGCATTTTAGAAAGTTACAGTGAAATATTTTATGGAAGTAATTGTTAATTTAATAATTAATATGCATATAAAGTCATATACCTGTTCAAAGTGATTGCTTCCATAATATTGATGCCACCACAGGTCGCTGCTAAACTTAAATTTGCATTTACATGCATATGTTACATTTTTTACATTTTAAAATATCTCATGACTATCACACTGATGACATCTGTGTGTTGTTTATGTAACAATTGCTTATGCATCTGTACTGTTATAACCCAAAAGATTCGCAATATGTCTAGATATCGTGTTTAGCAAATGATAGAAAGTCATCTAATGGGAGTAGTGTACTTGATCTGTGAAGAATATAAACATAATAAGTATTTATATACCTGAGGAGTATAAATCATCATCATATATCTTTATATGAATAGTTCATTGCACATGCGTGTACATGCATTACACACCCTAACTCAATGACGCCACCATCGAAGTTAGCAGGACTGTTGGGACGAACCACGATTAGGTTTCCCTGTACTTGTCGGGCATGGACTGCTAGTAGTATCGTTCACCGAATAGGATTTAGAGTAGGATAGTTTAGCTTGTTTACAGACATGTACCACTTATGTAATCTATACTACGAAACATAAAAGCAATAAAATCCAAAGGCACGATACGGGACTTTTGCGATCAACTCATGTCCTTGTGAAGTTCGCCTGTGCGTGTGTTTCATCGCATCGGGCCGTCCATCAAGCAAGTGGCCGACGGCCTTGTAGTTTCATACGTGCATGTGTCAGCCTTCATGTAAGGATCAATCCACATGTGTGCTTGCCTGCTTGATCAATTCCACCTGTGTTTACATACATGAAGTTTGTCACGTAGTCACCTATATATGTCACCCTACAGGGTAGCAAAAAGTTGAACTCTAAAGTCATAATAATTGATGGTATCTCGACCTACTTCCAGTATCTGACCTTTTATCAACAAAGAAACTGCATACAGGGTAGCAAAACTAATTGTTGATCTAACGTAGAACTGCTGACTTCATTGCTTTGTGAGAATAGTAACACTTGTCTCGGATATGTTTTCTGCAGTTTACATATAGCTAAGTTGAACTCACCATGTGTTCTCCGTCATCATCGGTTCAGCTCATGCCATGCTGCGTAGTTTGTGATGTTCCAATGGTAATTCATGACGCTGATGATCAAGAACTTCCAGCCTGCCGTCACTAATAACGCATGAGCCTGCAGTCGTCCGCACATCGAGCAGATTCATACTGAACATGTGAAATCAATTGGTTCTATGTTGTGGTTACTTTAGCATTGCCGGCCGGCTGACCGGCAACGTGTTAGTGCACGCCGCCGTATCCTCCTCCACGCCTGCAACTGAGGCCGGCTTGTATTCTCGCGTCTCCAGTGTGCAGATCAGCAAGCCTACATCCGAGGCCGGTGCACGCATGCATGCAGTCTTAATAGGAGGCCGTCGAGTTTAGGATGAATCATATGCATCAAGGCCATCTAGCTAGTCCGAGGCCGGCGTTATGTGCATGAAACTTCAAAATTGATGATGGCATGGAGAATAGAGGAATTAGGTTCTCTCGAGGATGCCGCAGCGGCTTGATGATGGGAGTTTATTTTTCTTCCATACAACGCTAGAGTTTTGGAAAACTGGATCATTAGGCGAGGAGCCGAGGACTCCATGATGTTTTCCTTTTAGCCTCATAATGATTTTATAGTCTAATGATTTCTTTCCTTTTTGACAGGACGCCCATGATTGTTTTGCTTGATTTACAAATTGCGTATTGCTATGACTCTAACCACGTTCACTTGTTGATCTGAATGGTAGATGTATAATACGTATACAGATTTATTTTATGTTTTTTTTTCCTGAAAATTAATGTGGAGTTTCCATCGGTATATTTGTTTCACGGGCAATCAGCCGGATCGTGGATCTCTTCTATCGTTGTATTTTTTTTCTCGTTGGAGATTTTACCAGAGGCTCCATTTGGTATTTTTATTCCACGGGCAATTAGTGGGATCGTGGATTCTTTCATCGTTGTTTTTTTTGACATTTATTTATGCTTGGAGATCTTAACGGAGGCTTTCCTTTTTTTTGCGGGGTTTCCTTCTTATTATTCTTTTGACAATCACGGATGTTTTCCTTGTGTGTTTTTCTCGCGTGGGGATTACCTTGTTTTTTTTTTTTGCGTGAGCCTTTCCTTCTTTTGTTCCCTAATGTTGGACTTGTCATGATTCACAAAAAAAATGGTTGGACGTGTCACATGTGTTTTTTAGAGATCTGGATCATTTGCTTTACGTAAGTTTTTCTTTTATCTTGACCGTAAATTTTACAATCTAACGGTTTAATTAATTTTGATGATGTGGATTAATGAGAGATCATGAATGGTGCCTCCAATTAGTAAATATAAGATATAAGATATAAGATATAAGATAGAAAACATTTCGCTATTTTAAGAATGTTTGCCAATTTAGAAATGTTCGTGAATTAAAGGGATAGATATGCTCGCTGGCTCCACACTACAATGATCGGTCTATAAAAAGCTGGCGAAAACTGTTATATATGGTGTTTTAACCGGGCAAAACTTTGATGACCCTTTTCAGCAGTCAACGTCATAGAATTACTGGCCATTGCAGCCCAGTTAAATCCTGGTTGAAACAGCTTCGCTCCCGCTCCTCCTTGTCTCTCGTTTCTCACAGGTGTGGGCGTGCGTCGCTGGGAGTTGCGGGTTAGGGCACTAAGCAGCGAGTGCAGGGACTGGGCGCTTGTCCGGCGGTCGGCGGCGAGGAGCATAGGCTAGTCTACTTGTCCACTCGACCCCTCCTTCCTCTCCTTCAGTAGTTTCGTTCGACTGTTGGTAGCATTGCTAACTGAATAGGTAATTTGAGGGATTGATGACTTAGGGTTTAGATTTTGGAAATTTTCCGTAGGGGATGATCATGAGTAGAGAAAAAAATTTAATTCGTTGGCTGTTGGAAACTACAGATTGATAAGTATGTAAGAAGCTAGCATCTTGCGGACCAACGTTTGGATGTATTCTTGCAATTTCTACCTTCTGGTTGCTTCATACGGTCATACAATGCACATTTTATTGATGTGTAGTTTGTGGTCTTTCTGCTGGTAAAAAGAATAGAAATATTTATATTTTCACTTCATTATTAATGTGAATTTATAGTTTAGATGTTTGGCGCTATATTATATCTTATGTATCCGAATACCCAATACTTTTTCTAGACTAGTAATCAGGTGCATGAAACGTACGTGTCAATTCATACACATAGCACGGGTTATGTGTTGCTATAGTTTTTCTTTTGCGGGAATATGTGTTGCTATAGTTGGAGGGCATAACGACCAAAGCTTTTCCTATTTAAATCCTCGTGCAGTGAACAAGCTCTTTTACTATTCCATTGGAAATAGAAAGCATGAGAGCTGAATGAATAAAAAATAAACCAGATTGTCAACAGAAATAAGTAGCATCCTAGAACTCAGAAGTACTGCCATGAGTTAGATTTGTGCCTACAGTAATGGAGAGTAACATAGGCACTGATTTTTTTTCTTTCCTTTGTAACGTGCGTTTGTATGGGAGGAGATGAATGATGTCATTTTATTTCCGTTGTAACGTGAGGTGTTATTATGGGAGGAGTTGGATGGTGTGTGGGATTTGAATTGTATCGAGGTGTGGTCAATATTGAAATGATCTCGGTGGTTGGCTGGAGGCAATTGAACGCGTGAGATTAAATATAACTTAATATGTTTGCTCTTTTTATAATAGTGGAGATTTATAAGTAGTGGAGATTTAACACTTAGGTTCAACTTGTCGGCTTCACAAAAGTTCTGGCTCCACCACTGCACCGTGCTATGTTTTTTTTTGAACTTACTGCATCGTGCTATGTTGATCAATGTATATATTCCATTGCAACTTATGGATATTAGGCTAATTAATTTAGAAGTGGATGTAATGACCGCCTACAGGAAAAAAAATTGAAGAGAAGAAAAACGCATTCCCCATACGTTCCTCCAGGGTTTCCCTAGAGTCCACCCGTTCCTCTGGCGGCGACGCCCGAGTCTACCACTAAACCCTACCGCCGATCGTCTGGTTCTGCCCCGACGGTCGACCGGCCTAGGGATCACCCGCATGCGCCTGCTGCCATGACGGATCCGGTTCCTGCGGAGGAGGATGGAGGAGCGAAGGAAGTACGGTCAGGGTTAGGGTTCGCAGATGGGGGGATCAAGGGAGAAGGAAGCCAGGAGGGAGTATCGGCGGGCATCAATCCGATCCTGAACAAATCCCAGGATGACGGGAGGGAGGACGAGGAGGTGGTACCCCGCCAGGAGGATGAGGAAGATTGGGATAATCTGGCCATGATCCGGCCTTGGAGGACGCTTTTGAGGGTTTGAAGCTTCATGGAGAAGAAGAGGAAGACCTGGATCTCTCTGGGGAAGTTGAAGAACTCATTAAGGAGGTTAGATGGCTGTGCCTGTTTAGGGTTCATACGATGCGGCCGTTTAGCCATGCGGCTTTGCTAAACTCATTGAGAAACGCGTGGTCATGCGCCCAACGAGTTACCTTCAATATCAAAGGGCCTAATCTATTCCTGGCTCAGTGCCATTGCTTGGGGGACTAGAAGAGGGTGATGGAGGGAGGGCCATGGCAATTCAGGAGGGATCCAGTCGTCATTGTCGAGTATGATGGTTTCACGAATGTTGCAGAATATGCCTTGGATATGTATCCATTATGGGCTAGAATTAAGGGCTTGCCGGATGGGCTCACGAGGAAGAAAGAATTGGCTGAAAAAGTTGCTAAGAAGGTGGGCAAGCCACCCTTTACTGTTGCTGTTAATGAAGGAAGAATTAACCCATCGAGTTTTTTGAGGGTTAGGGTTTTTGTGGATGTACATAAACCCTTGGTGACATTTGTCCCGATTACATTGAAGGAATATAAGCGATACCCGGTGAGCTATGAGAAATTACCGGATTTTTGCTTCTTTTGTGGCTGCATGGGCCACGTGGTGGAAGAATGCGGGGATGGTGTGCACGATCCATCGGAGTGTGAGTGGGGAGATTGGTTGCATTGGAGCAATGAGCAGCCTATGGGGGCTGCTGGTAGTGGTCGGGGTGTAGCTGGTGGTGCGGGAGGTAGGGGTAGAGGCGGAGTGGGAGGTGCGTTTGGAGGAGGGGTCGGGGGTAGAGGAGGAGGTGGAAGCCGGGGGAAAGCTGCAATGCCTGCGATGAATAAAGAGGATACTCATGTTCCTTCGAACTTAGGAGGTGTTGGGAGAGAGATGAAGGAGCATAATGGGGTGGAGGAGGAAGGACGTTTGATCCGCAAGCATCTAATAAACAGTGATGGTACAGTTTGTGTTCGTGGACAACCGGTCCCTAGCTGGTAAGGTCTCGAGCATGGTTCTATTGTTGGAGGGAGGTAGTACGTCGGAGGATGTTGAAGGGGTTTCTTCTAATACACCGGGGAAGGTGCCAATTGTCAAGAGGAGAAAACAAAAAGGGGATGGAGAAACTATGGATATGGACGTGGCGTCCGAGGCGGCCTCTGACTTGGACACTAGTAGAAAAGGGGCCTTTACGTGGCCGCTGCTTTGAGGTCCACCTTTAGTCCCGGTTGGTAACACCAACCGGTACTAAAGGAAATTTTATGATTTTTTTAAATTTTTTTTTGAATTTTTTTGAATTTTCAAATTTCTGAATTATTTTAACCTCTAATCTCTAATCACCCTCATCATTCCAAATCATCTAACTTCCCGGACGGTCACCCATCCTCTCACTACTCTAGCCTGAGCACGCTTAACTTTTGGGTTCTATTCTCCCTCATTTCCAAGTCTGCACTTGTTGTTTTCCTGACAATAGTAAGATGTCAATCCTATTAACCCTCAGGGGTTTAGCTTGAGCATGAAGTCACACATTTCACTGTTTGAGTTTGAAACTATTGTTCTAAAAAACAATAATTATTTAGTAACATTAATATTTCTTGAATAAGTAGTTTGACCACAATTTGACCATAGTTTGACCATAGTTTGACCATAGTTTGATCGGCAGTTTGACCAGATTTGACCAAAATTCAAAAAAACTGAAATAATTATTTAGTAACACTAATATTTCTTGAATAAGTAGTTTGGCCATTGTTTGACCACAGTTTGACCAGATTTGACCAAAATTCAAAAAAACTGAAATAATTATTTAGTAACATTAATATTCTTGAATAATTATTTAGTAACACTAATACTTCTTGAATAAGTAGTTTGACCATAGTTTGACCAGATTTAACGAAAATACAAAAAAAACTGAAATTTGAGCATAACTTTTTTTTCTTTTAGAATTTGAGGATTCTAAAAATTTGCAAACAGGCCATAGGCTGTCAAAATCGGAAGCAGATTTTTGTTTTGAACATTTTGATATATTATACGTTTTTTTCCGACATTGTATGCAAAAGTTATAGCCGTTTTACGTTTTCCTAACTAGTAGATGTAGTAATATAACTACCTCTCAAAGGATTTTATTTTTTGAAGTTTTTATCATTTTCTTTTGATTTTTTCAAAACAAAAAAGGCGATCCAGGGGGGGTGGGTGGGTGGGTAGAGTTTGAAAGTGGGACCTTTAGTCCTGGTTTGAGACACAAACCGGGACTAAAGGGTGCCCTTTAGTCCCGGTTTGAGTCTCAAACCGGGACTAAAGGGCACCCTTTAGTCCCGGTTTGTGTCTCAAACCGGGACTAAAGGTCTAATCTTTAGTCCCGGTTTGAGACACAAACCGGGACTAAAGGGCATCGCACCCTTTAGTCTCGGTTCGTATCTCAAACTGGGACTAAAGGGCTCAGGTGAACCGGGACTAATGCCTTAGCCGCATGAACCGGGACCAATGCTCACATTAGTCCTGGTTCATGACTGAACCGGGACTAATGTGAATATTGCCCCGTGACCAAAGCCCTGTTTTCTACTAGTGGGAGGACCGCCGGGCCCAATGAATGTGTTAAGTTGGAACTGCTGGGGAGGGGGGATACCCGTATAGTTCATGAGCTAGCGACTATCACATAGTCGCATTCCCCCAAATTGGTGTTTTTGTGTGAGACAAGGCAGAAGGCTGATAAGATGAGAAGGATCCGTGGTCGGCTGGGGTTGAAGGGCTTCACCGGAGTGGACAGCACTGGGATGAGTGGAGGGTTGGCTCTGTTTTGGCATGAGGCTTATGAGGTGGAAATAATTGATAAAGATGAATGGTACATTGATGCCCTTGTGCGAGTTGCGGAGGGAGAAACCCAATGGAGGATTACTTGCGTATATGGAGAACCCAGAGTGGAGAACCGTCATCTTATGTGGGAGAATCTATAGAGATTGAAAAACACAAGTGATGCTCCTTGGTTAGTGGTGGGCAATTTTAATGAGGCAATGTGGAGTTATGAACACTTGTCGTCGACGCCCAGGGCTGAATCACAGATGTTAGCTTTCCGAGATACTTTGGAGATATGCGGATTTGTTGATTTGGGTTTTGTGGGTATTCCCTTTACATATGATAACAAGAGGGGAGGGGCCGGCAATGTCCAGGTCCGTTTGAACCGAGCGGTGGCAACGAACGAGTGGAGGAACCTTTTTGCCTTCACGTCAGTATTGCATGTGCCGTCTGAAGGAAATATGCCCTAGAGGCAATAATAATGTTATTATTTTATTTCCTTATATCATGATAAATGTTTATTATTCATGCTAGAATTGTATTATCCGAAAACTTAATACTTGTGTGAATACATAGACAAACTAAACGTCACTAGTATGCCTCTACTTGACTAGCTCGTTAATAAAAGATGGTTATGTTTCCTAACCATAGACATGTGTTGTCATTTGATTAACGGGATCACATTATTAGGAGAATGATGTGATTGACATGACCCATTCCATTAGCTTAGCACCCGATCATTTAGTATGTTGCTATTGCTTTCTTCATGACTTATACATGTTCCTATAACTATGAGATTATGCAACTCCCGTTTGCCGGAGGAACACTTTGTGTGCTACCAGCGTCACAACGTAACTGGGTGATTATAAAGGAGCTCTACAGGTGTCTCCAAAGGTAAATGTTGGGTTGGCGTATTTCGAGATTAGGATTTGTCACTCCGATTGTCGGATAGGTATCTCTGGGCCCTCTCGGTAATGCACATCACATAAGCCTTGCAAGCATTGCAACAAATGAGCTAGTTGCGAGATGATGTATTACGAAACGAGTAAAGAGACTTTCCGGTAACGTGATTGAACTAGGTATTGAGATACCGACGATCGAATCTCGGGCAAGTAACATACCGATGACAAAGGGAACAACGTATGTTGTTATGCGGTCTGACCGATAAAGATCTTTGTAGAATATGTGGGAGCCAATATGAGCATCCAGGTTCCGCTATTGGTTATTGACCGGAGACATGTCTCGGTCATGTCTACATTGTTCTCGAACCCGTAGGGTCCGCACGCATAAGGTTTCGATGACAGTTATATTACGAGTTTATGAGTTTTGATGTACCGAAGTTAGTTCGGAGTCCCGGATGTGATCACGGACATGACGAGGAGTCTCGAAATGGTTGAGACATAAAGATTGATATATTGGACGGCTATATTCGGACACTGGAAGTGTTCTGGATGATTTCGGAGAAAACCAGAGTGCCGGAGGGTTACCGGAACCCCCCCGGGAGAAGTAATGGGCCTCATGGGCCCTAGTGGAGAGAGAGAGGGGCGGCCAGGGTGGGCGGCGCGCCCCCTCCCCCTCTGGTCCGAATTGGACTGGGAGAGGGGGGCGGCGCCCCCCTTTCCTTCTCCCCCTCTCCCTTCCTTTCCCCCTCCTAGTAGGAGTAGGAAAGAGGGGAGTCCTACTCCTACTAGGAGGAGGACTCCTCCTTGGCGCGCCCTAGGGCCGGCCGGCCTCCTCCCCTTGCACCTTTATATACAGGAGCAGGGGGCACCCCTAGACACACAAGATGATCCACGTGATCGTTTTCTTAGCCGTGTGCGGTGCCCCCTTCCACCATACTCCTCGATAATATTGTAGCGGTGCTTAGGTGAAGCCCTGTGACGGTAGAACATCAAGATCGTCACCACACCGTCGTGCTGACGGAACTCTTCCCCGACACTTTGCTGGATCGGAGTCCAGGGATCGTCATCGAGCTGAACGTGTGCTAAAACTCGGAGGTGCCGTAGTTTCGGTGCTTGATCGGTCGGGCCGTGAAGACATACGACTACATCAATCACGTTGTCACAACGCTTCCGCTGTTGGTCTACGAGGGTACGTAGATCACACTCTCCCCTCTCGTTGCTATGCATCACCATGATCTTGCGGGTGCGTAGGAATTTTTTTGAAATTACTACGTTCCCCAATAGTGGCATCCGAGCCTAGGTTTTATGTGTTGATGTTATATGCACGAGTAGAACACAAGTGAGTTGTGGGCGATATAAGTCATACTGCTTACCAGCATGTCATACTTTGGTTCGGCGGCATTGTTGGATGAAGTGGCCCGGACCGACATTACGCGTACGCTTACGCGAGACTGGTTCTACCGACGTGCTTTGCACACAGGTGGCTGGCGAGTGTCAGTTTCTCCAACTTTAGTTGAACTGAGTGTGGCTACGCCCGGTCCTTGCGAAGGTTAAAACAACACCAACTTGACAAACTATCATTGTGGTTTTGATGCGTAGGTAAGATTGGTTCTTGCTTAAGCCCGTAGAAGCCACGTAAAACTTGTAACAACAAAGTAGAAGACATCTAACTTGTTTTTGCAGGGCATGTTGTGATGTGATATGGTCAAGACATGATGCTAAATTTTATTGTATGAGATGATCAAGTTTTGTAACCGAGTTATCGGCAACTGGCAGGAGCCATATGGTTGTCGCTTTATTGTATGCAATGCAATTATGCTGTAATGCTTTACTTTATCACTAAGCGGTAGCGATAGTCGTGGAAGCATAAGATTGGCGAGACGACAACGATGCTATGATGATGATCAAGGTGTCGCGCTGGTGACAATGGTGATGATGACGGTGCTTCGAAGATGGAGATCACAAGCACAAGATGATGATGGCCATATCATATCACTTATATTGATTGCATGTGATGTTTATCTTTTATGCATCTTATCTTGCTTTGTTTGATGGTAGCATTTTAAGATGATCTCTCACTAATTATCAAGAAGTGTTCTCCCTGAGTATGCACCATTGCGAAAGTTCTTCGTGCTGAGACACCACGTGATGATCGAGTGTGATAGGCTCTACGTTCAAATACAACGGGTGCAAAACAGTTGCACACGCAGAATACTCAGGTTATACTTGACGAGCCAAGCATATACAGATATGGCCTCGGAACACGGAGACCGAAAGGTCGAGCGTGAATCATATAGTAGATATGATCAACATAGTGATGTTCACCAATGAAACTACTCCATCTCACGTGATGATCGGACATGGTTTAGTTGATTTGGATCACGTAATCACTTAGAGGATTAGAGGGATGTCTATCTAAGTGGGAATTCTTTAGTAATATGATTAATTGAACTTAAATTTATCATGAACTTAGTACCTGATAGTATCTTGCTTGTTTATGTTTGATTGTAGATAGATGGTCCGTGCTGTTGTTCTGTTGAATTTTAATGCGTTCCTTGAGAAAGCAAAGTTGAAAGATGATGGTAGCAATTACACGGACTGAGTCCGTAACTTAAGGATTATCCTCATTGCTGCACAGAAGAATTATGTCCTGGAAGCACCGCTGGGTGCCAGGCCTGCTGCTGGAGCAACACCAGATGTTATGAACGTCTGGCAGAGCAAAGCTGATGACTACTCGATAGTTCAGTGTGCCATGCTTTACGGCTTAGAATCGGGACTTCAACGACGTTTTGAACGTCATGGAGCATATGAGATGTTCCAGGAGTTGAAGTTAATATTTCAAGCAAATGCCCGGATTGAGAGATATGAAGTCTCCAATAAGTTCTATAGCTGCAAGATGGAGGAGAACAGTTCTGTCAGTGAGCATATACTCAAAATGTCTGGGTATAATAATCACTTGATTCAATTGGGAGTTAATCTTCCAGATGATTGCGTCATTGACAGAATTCTCCAATCACTGCCACCTAGCTACAAGAGCTTCGTGATGAACTATAATATGCAAGGGATGAATAAGACTATTCCCAAGCTCTTCGCAATGCTGAAAGCTGCGGAGGTAGAAATCAAGAAGGAGCATCAAGTGTTGATGGTCAACAAGACCACTAGTTTCAAGAAAAAGGGCAAAGGGAAGAAGAAGGGGAACTTCAAAAAGAACAGCAAGCAAGTTGTTGCTCAAGAGAAGAAACCCAAATCTGGACCTAAGCCTGAAACTGAGTGCTTCTACTGCAAGCAGACTGGTCACTGGAAGCGGAACTGCCCCAAGTATTTGGCGGATAAGAAGGATGGCAAGGTGAACAAAGGTATATGCGATATACATGTTATTGATGTGTAACTTACTAATGCTCGCAGTAGCACCTGTGTATTTGATACTGGTTCTGTTGCTAACATTTGCAACTCGAAACAGGGACTACGGATTAAGCGAAGATTGGCTAAGGACGAGGTGACGATGCGTGTGGGAAATGGTTCCAAAGTCGATGTGATCGCGGTCGGCACGCTACCTCTACATCTACCTTCGGGATTAGTATTAGACCTAAATAATTGTTATTTGGTGCCAGCGTTGAGCATGAACATTATATGTGGATCTTGTTTGATGCGAGACAGTTATTCATTTAAATCAGAGAATAATGGTTGTTCTATTTATATGAGTAATATCTTTTATGGTCATGCACCCACAAAAAATGGTCTATTCTTATTAAATCTCAATAGTAGTGACACACATATTCATAATGTTGAAGCCAAAAGATGCAGAGTTGATAATGATAGTGCAGCTTATTTGTGGCACTGCCATTTAGGTCATATCGGTATAAAGCGCATGAAGAAACTGCATACTGATGGACTTTTGGAACCACTTGATTATGAATCACTTGGTACTTGCGAACTGTGCCTTATGGGTAAGATGACAAAAACACCGTTCTCCGGTACTATGGAGAGAGCAACAGATTTGTTGGAAATCATACATACAGATGTATGTGGTCCGATGAATGTTGAGGCTCGTGGCGGATATTGTTATTTTCTCACTTTTACAGATGACTTAAGCAGATATGGGTATATTTACTTAATGAAACATAAGTCTGAAACATTTGAAAAGTTCAAAGAATTTCAGAGTGAAGTTGAAAATCATCGTAACAAGAAAATAAAATTCCTACGATCTGATCGTGGAGGAGAATATTTGAGTTACGAGTTTGGTGTACATTTGAAACAATGCGGAATAGTTTCGCAACTCATGCCACCCGGAACACCACAGCGTAATGGTGTGTCCGAACGTCGTAATCGTACTTAACTTGATATGGTGCGATCTATGATGTCTCTTACTGATTTACCGCTATCGATTTGGGGTTATGCTCTAGAGACAGCCGCATTCATGTTAAATAGGGCACCATCAAAATCCGTTGAGACGACGCCTTATGAACTATGGTTTGGCAAGAAACCAAAGTTGTCGTTTCTGAAAGTTTGGGGCTGCGATGCTTATGTCAAAAAGTTTCAACCTAATAAGCTCGAACCCAAATCGGAGAAATGTGTCTTCATAGGATATCCAAAGGAAACTATTGGATACACCTTCTATCACCGATCCGAAGGCAAGACTTTTGTTGCTAAATTCGGAAACTTTCTAGAGAAGGAGTTTCTCTCGAAAGAAGTGAGTGGGAGAAAAGTAGAACTTGATGAGGTAACTATACCTGCTCCCTTATTGGAAAGTAGTACATCACAGAAACCAGTTTCTATGACACCTACACCAATTAGTGAGGAAGCTAATGATGATGATCATGAAACTTCAGAACAAGATACTACTGAACCTCGTAGATTAACCAGAGTAAGATCCGCACCAGCGTGGTACGGTAATCCTGTTCTGGAAGTCATGCTACTAGATCATGATGAACCTATGAACTATGGAGAAGCGATGGTGAGCCCAGATTCCGCAAAATGGCTTGAAGCCATGAAATCTGAGATGGGATCCATGTATGAGAACAAAGTGTGGACTTTGGTTGACTTGCCCAAATATCGACAAGCAACTGAGAATAAATGGATCTTCAAGAAGAAGACTGACGCTGACGGTAATGTTACTGTCTACAAAGCTCGACTTGTCGCAAAAGGTTTTCGACAAGTTCAAGGGATTGACTACGATGAGACCTTCTCACCCGTAGCGATGCTTAAGTCTGTCCGAATCATGTTAGCAATTGCCGCATTTTATGATTATGAAATATGGCAGATGGATGTCAAAACTGCATTCTTGAATGGATTTCTGGAAGAAGAGTTGTATATGATGCAGCCGGAAGGTTTTGTCGATCCAAAGGGAGCTAACAAAGTGTGCAAGCTCCAGCGATCCATTTATGGACTGGTGCAAGCCTCTCGGAGTTGGAATAAACACTTTGATAGTGTGATCAAAGCATTTGGTTTTGTACAGACTTTTGGAGAAGCCTGTATTTACAAGAAAGTGAGTGGGAGCTCTGTAGCATTTCTGATATTATATGTAGATGACATATTACTAATCAGAAATGATATAGAATTTCTGGATAGCATAAAGGGATACTTGAATAAGAGTTTTTCAATGAAAGACCTCGATGAAGCTGCTTACATATTGGGCATTAAGATCTATAGAGATAGATCAAGACACTTAATTGGACTTTCACAAAGCACATACCTTGACAAAATTTTGAAGAAGTTCAAAATGGATCAAGCAAAGAAAGGATTCTTGCCTGTGTTACAAGGTGTGAAATTGAGTAAGACTCAATGCCCGACCAATGCAGAAGATAGAGAGAAAATGAAAGATGTTCCCTATGCTTCAGCCATAGGCTCTATCATGTATGCAATGCTGTGTACCAGACCTTATGTGTGTCTTGCTATAAGTCTAGCAGGGAGGTACCAAAGTAATCCAGGAGTGGATCACTGGACAGCGGTCAAGAACATCCTGAAATACCTGAAAAGGACTAAGGATATGTTTCTCATATATGGAGGTGACAAAGAGCTCATCATAAATGGTTACGTTGATGCAAGCTTTGACACTAATCCGGATGATTCTAAATCACAAACCGTATACGTGTTTACATTAAACGGTGGAGCTGTCAGTTGGTGCAGTTCTAAACAGAGCGTTGTGACGGGATCTACATGTGAAGCGGAGAACATAGCTGCTTCAGAAGCAGCAAACGAAGGAATCTGGATGAAGGAGTTCATATCCGATCTAGGTGTCATACCTAGTGCATCGGGTCCAATGAAAATCTTTTGTGACAATACTGGTGCAATTGCCTTGGCAAAGGAATCTAGATTTCACAAGAGAACCAAGCACATTAAGAGACGCTTCAATTCCATCCGGGATCTAGTCCAGATGGGAGACATAGAGATTTGCAAGATACATACGGATCTGAATGTTGCAGACCCATTGACTAAGCCTCTTCCACAAGGAAAACATGATCAGCACAAAAGCTCCATGGGTGTTAGAATCATTACCATGTAATCTAGATTATTGACTCTAGTGCAAGTGGGAGACTGAAGGAAATATGCCCTAGATGCAATAATAATGTTATTATTTTATTTCCTTATATCATGATAAATGTTTATTATTCATGCTAGAATTGTATTATCCGGAAACTTAATACTTGTGTGAATACATAGACAAACTAAACGTCACTAGTATGCCTCTACTTGACTAGTTCGTTAATAAAAGATGGTTATGTTTCCTAACCGTAGACATGTGTTATCATTTGATTAACGGGATCACATTATTAGGAGAATGATGTGATTGACATGACCCATTCCATTAGCTTAGCACCCGATCGTTTAGTATGTTGCTATTGCTTTCTTCATGACTCATACATGTTCCTATAACTATGAGATTATGCAACTCCCATTTGCCGGAGGAACACTTTGTGTGCTACCAAACGTCACAACGTAACTGGGTGATTATAAAGGAGCTCTACAGGTGTCTCCAAAGGTAAATGTTGGGTTGGCATATTTCGAGATTAGGATTTGTCACTCCGATTGTCGGAGAGGTATCTCTGGGCCCTCTCGGTAATGCACATCACATAAGCCTTGCAAGCATTGCAACTAATGAGTTAGTTGTGAGATGATGTATTACGAAATGAGTAAAGAGACTTGCCGGTAACGAGATTGAACTAGGTATTGAGATACCGACGATCGAATCTCGGGCAAGTAACATACCGATGACAAAGGGAACAACGTATGTTGTTATGCGGTCTGATCGATAAAGATCTTCGTAGAATATGTGGGAGCCAATATGAGCATCCAGGTTCCGCTATTGGTTATTGACCGGAGACATGTCTCGGTCATGTCTACATTGTTCTCGAACCCGTAGGGTCCGCACGCTTAAGGTTTCGATGACAGTTATATTATGAGTTTATGAGTTTTGATGTACCGAAGTTAGTTCGGAGTCCCGGATGTGATCACGGACACGACGAGGAGTCTCAAAATGGTTGAGACATAAAGATTGATATATTGGACGGCTATATTCGGACACCGGAAGTGTTCTGGATGATTTCAGAGAAAACCGAAGTGCCGGAGGCTTACCGGAACCCCCCGGGAGAAGTAATGGGCCTCATGGGCCCTAGTGGAGAGAGAGAGGGGCGGCCAGGGTGGGCCACGCGCCCCCTCCCCCTCTGGTCCGAATTGGACTAGGAGAGGGGGGGCGGCGCCCCCTTTCCTTCTCCCTCTCTCCCTTCCTTTCCCCCTCCTAGTAGGAGTAGGAAAGAGGGGAGTCCTACTCCTACTAGGAGGAGGACTCCTCCTCCTTGGCGCGCCCTAGGGCCGGCCGGCCTCCTCCCCTTGCTCCTTTATATATGGGGGCAGGGGGGCACCCCTAGACACACAAGATGATCCACGTGATCGTTTTCTTAGCCGTGTGCAGTGCCCCCTTCCACCATACTCCTCGATAGTATTGTAGCGGTGCTTAGGCAAAGCCCTGCGACGGTAGAACATCAAGATCGTCACCACGCCGTCGTGCTGACGGAACTCTTCGCCGACACTTTGCTGGATCGGAGTCTGGGGATCATCATCGAGCTGAACGTGTGCTAAAACTCGGAGGTGACGTAGTTTC
Source organism: Triticum aestivum (assembly GCF_018294505.1). Taxonomy (NCBI): domain Eukaryota; kingdom Viridiplantae; phylum Streptophyta; class Magnoliopsida; order Poales; family Poaceae; genus Triticum; species Triticum aestivum. Next base: position 27,437,600 of record NC_057812.1, read on the forward strand.
CGTGCTTGATCGGTCGGGCCGTGAAGACGTACGACTACATCAATCGCGTTGTCATAACGCTTCCACTGTCGGTCTACGAGGGTACGTAGATCACACCCCCTCTCGTTGCTATGCATCACCATGATCTTGCGTGTGCGTAGGAATTTTTTTGAAATTACTACGCTCCCCAACACCGTCGCCATGCTCTGATCATGTTGTGTTGTTACTAAAAGCATCATCTGACCAAGGACCGCAAGGGGGGGTAAGCAGAGGCGCTATGAATTGTTTTGGGAGAGAGATGGTGCGCTCCCGGATGTAATTAAGGAGGCTTGGGAGTCGATTGGTAATGTTCAAAACCTAGCACAACTCCAGGATGCTTTATCAAAAGCAATGAGAACTTTGGGCAAGTGGAGTAGGAAGTTTGGTAATGTTACTCGGGAGTTGGCAAAGTCTCGCTCTCAATTGGAAGAACTGATGCATATGAACGCGGATAGACAGGAGATTAGAAGAGTTACGGACAAGATGAATGCGTTGCTCTACCAAGAAGAGATGTTATGGCTCCAGAGATCGAGAATCACGTGGTTGAAAGAAGGGGACAGGAACACCAAATACTTTCATAGCAAAGCTGTTTGGAGAGCGAGGAAAAACAAAATAAGAGAACTTACAGATAGCATTGGAGTGGTACACTCTGATTTTGCTACCATGGGGCTGATGGCAAATGAGTACTTTCAGAACATTTCCACGGCTGATACATCCTTGAATGCCCCACCAATTCTGGACCTTCTGGACGCTAGGGTATCGGCTGAAGATAACTCCAAGCTATGCAAGGATTTTTCGGATAAGGAAAATATCTGATGCTCTGTTTCAAATAGGCCCGCTCAAGGCGCCGGGCCCGGATGGCCTCCTGGCACGGTTTTTTCAGCGCAATTGGAGCACGCTAAAGGAGGGGGTTTTGGCGGCAGTGAAAGACTTTTTTTAAGCGGGAGTTATGCTAGAGGGGGTAAATTCTACATCCATTGTGCTTATTCCTAAAGTATCAAATCCTACCAAACTTTCAGATTACAGGCCTATCGGTCTTTGTAACGTTATATACAAGGTTATCTCGAAGTGTTTGGTTAATAGGTTGAGACCTCTTTTGGATGATCTCATCTCTCCGGAGCAGAGTGCCTTTATTCCGGGAAGAATGATTACGGACAATGCACTCGTTGCCTTTGAGTGCATCCACCACATCAAGCAAGAGAAGGATCCAACGAAGAGCTTTTGTGCATATAAGTTGGATCTGTCCAAGGCCTATGATAGGGTCGATTGGGTCTTTTTGAGGCAAGTGATGCAAAAGTTGGGGTTCTCTCAGCGATGGGTTGACTGGATTATGACATGTGTCACGTCGGTGAGATACTCGATGGATTTTAATGGAACCCTCTTGGATTCGTTTGCGCCGTCGCGAGGGCTTCAGCAAGGAGACCCCTTATCGCCTTTATTATTTTTGTTGGTGGCAGATGGACCTTCAGTTTTGTTGAGGAAAAGTGTGGAGATGGGTGAGTTAACTCCTATCAAGGTGTGTAGAGGTGCGCCGGGTATCTCACATTTACTCTTTGCCGATGATACAATCCTGTTTTTTCAAGCTTCTAAAGTTCAGGCTGAAAGGGTGAAAGCTATCTTGGATGTGTAGGGTTCGGCCACTGGACAAAGTCTCAATTTTGATAAATGTTCACTACTATTTGGTGATGTATGCCCATGTCCAACCCAAGAGGAGATCAGAGTGGCACTTCATGTTACTAGCCACTTCTTTGAGGATAATTACTTGGGGCTGCCCACACCGGAGGGGAGGATGTCGAAGGGGCGCTTCCAGAACCTGCAGGCTAGATTGACAAAATGTTTGGTGCAGTGGGGAGATGGACATCTAGACCAACCCGGGCGCGAGGTGCTAATCAAATCAGTAGCTCACGCGCTGCCGACCTACATAATGGGACTCTTCAAAGTGCCCTTCTCGGTTTGTGATGATCTCACTCGAATGGTAAGAAATTTTTATTAGGGCTCGACGGAAGGCAAGAGGAAAGTGCATTGGCGCGGATGGGTCTATTTGATGCAGGCCAAGTCGAAAGGAGGAGTGGGTTTCCGAGACTTTTGGATATTTAACCAAGCCTTGCTAGCACGTCAGGCGTGGAGGCTCTTAACTAAACCAGATAGCCTGTGTGCCCAAGTATTAAAAGCAAGGTATTACCCATTGGGACGGTTGGATGATATAGTGTTCACTGGGAATGCATCGTCATCATGGCAAGCGATCAGTTATGGATTGGATCTTTTGAATAAGGGCCTAGTTTGGAGAGTTGGCAACGGCAGGAGTATTCGAGTTTTGCGAGATAACTGGATCCCTAGGCCCTTTTCCTACAAACCAATCTCGTCGTAGGGTAGATGTCGTGTTCGGTTCGTGTCTGACTTGTTAAACCAAAACGGATCATGGAACTTTGAGCTTTTGAATGCTTACTTCGTTGCCGCAGATGTACAAGAAATAGCAAAGATCAGAGCATCCCCGAGGATGGAGGACGATGTGATAGCATGGGGGCCAGGTAAACATGGTATATTTACTGTTAAGTCGGCCTATAATCTGGCCTTTGAGGAGGCGCACCGGGCGACTGAGACATCCTCCAGCTCATCACCGTCAGGACAGAGGAAATGTTGGGATTTTGTTTGGAAAAGTTGGGCACCGCCTTCAGTTCGCAACTTTGCATGGAGGCTTGCCACCAATTCACTCCCTACCTGGCAGCGGAAGCATAAAATTGGCCTCGAAGTTGGTAGCAACTGCCCGGTCTATGGAATGGAGGAGGAAGACAATTTTCATCCGTTCATTAACTGCCAGTTTGGACGGGACTTGTACCTTGCCATGTCCAAATTTTGGGCGATCCCGGAGTTGGAATCCATACGCCACAACAGGAAGGAGTGGCTGCTCCATGTTCTTGCACCATTGAATGATGTGGGGCAGATGATGGTCTTGATGATATTTTGGAGAAGCTGGTTTGTCCGGAACGAAGTGGTGCACTGTAAGCCTGCACCACACATGGAGGCTTCAGTACGTTTCTTGTGAAGCTATGTGGACTCCCTGATCGGAATCAAGCTATTCCCGCATGCAGATCCAGGAAAAGGCAAGTCCCCTGTAGTGTATGAAAAACCAATGCCGTCTGGAAGTGTCATTACTGTGTCAGAGGAGATACGATGGAAGCCACCGGAGTTGGGGTGGAACAAACTAAGCACTGAAGGGTCCTTTGATTCGTCTGGTAATGCTGGGGCGGGAATGATTTTACGAGATCACCGCGGGATCATCATTTTCTCGGCATGCAGAACCTTGTACTCCTATAGAGATGCATTGGAGGCGGAGCTTTGCGTGTGCATGGAAGGGATATCGGTGGCGATTCAATGGAGCAATCTTCCTATACTGCTGGAGATGGATTCTCTGGAGGCTGTGGCTATGATTTCATGTGACATCATCGACCGCTCTGTCTACGCTTCCATCGTGAATGATATTAAGCACTTAATTTCCCTTAGATAGACTCGTATATCTCATATTGTTAGATCTCGGAATAAGGCTAGTGACTGTTTAGCAGGTTTTGCTAGAACCTAAGGTAGAACCATGACCTGGCTAGGGGCTGGTCCGGTTGAGTTGATGGAGATTGCTTCTCTTGATTGTAAGGACATCTTGATTGAGTAATGCAAGTTATTTATCCCGCAAAAAAAACAACCACCTACAGGAATGAGGCTAGAGAGTAGCCGGAGTGACTGCCGGCCGCCGAACCTAGCAAGGCGCCCGGCATGCCAAACTTACGAGGAGCGAGCATTGCCCCTGGCTACTTAATCACACCTTTTTTTCTCAATACGCGCATAGCATGCATATCTTGCACTAATGGGAAAGAAAAGGGGTACAAGAGCCCTCTGCCGAAGGTGTTGCATCATACACCCACTCCATAGTGGTCTACGTGTCGTTTAACGCCCACCTATGTATCCACCCGAAGAATTGCTCTAAATCCGACCTTAGGAGGCCCGCCATCGTCCAAGCTCTACCTTCGCTAAAAACCCTGCTAAGGGATGGTAACTCACCATCAAACACGACCTCATCTGGTGCTTCCACAACTCCCAGAATGGCTTTCTGCTCCGGTGCTCCCCCCTGGGCTGAACACGAGTGGGAAAAACACAAGGACGGTCCAGATGCGTCGATGGCGGTTCGTAACGAGGGGCACAATGGTCATTTCAAGTGGGTGTAGAGCGCGTGTAGACCAGTCGTAGAGCCCTGTATGAGCCCGCGCCGGCCCGTGTATTATTGTACGCCGGGCGTGTACGTGTATTATACGCTAGCGGTTGCGTTTCCCCGCGGTCGTGCGCGTGCACGTGTGCGTGGATAGTTTCCAAAAAAGGCCCCTAGTATAAGAGGAGGGGAACAGGCACCGGCCGCATCGCTCACCCCATGTCCCCCAAATCGCCTCCCTCTCCCTCCTCTCTGCTCTACCTCATCATCTCCCTCACCAGCCACCCCACCTGCTCGCTCACCACCACCACCTCCCTCTCTTCTCCTGCTTGCTTCTGGCTCGGCTGGAGCAAGGCCGTGGCGAAGCCGCCGTCGCGAACGGAGATCTGCAGAAGACGGGCGCGGAGACCATGGCAGATGCCGTGCAGACCCTCGTCAGCGGCGCAGGTGCAGGAGGTGCTGCATCCGCACACGCTGGATCGGTCGCTGCGGTGGCGGATCTGGATGAGAAGAAGGTGGCCGTGGCGGACTCAGTCGTGCCGGAGCTTGGCGTGACGGCGTCGAGCGGCCCGTCTGATGGACCTGCGGAGGCTGGCGGTGAGCATGTGGACCTGTAGGTAATCTTGGCCAGCAGTCCCCTCCGTTGCTAGTTACCCCCGTTAAGTAGTAGATTTAGGTGTTAGGGTTTTTTGTTGTAGCTAGTTGCTGCATCCGCTTCTGATAGTTAGGGTTTTTAGATGTTTGATTGATTTATAGTGAAGGTTAAGTTTGGATTCTGTGATTGAATCATCCAGTAGATCAAGTAGTTAGGGTTTTTTAATGAGATGTTAAGTTGGGGATTTTTTGTATTGGATTCAATTAAAGCCACTGATATGTTGTATCTGTGATTGAATGACATCCCATAGATGTAGTAGTTAGGGTTTCTTAATTAGATGTTTGGTTAGGGTTTTTTGTATTGGATTCATTTAGAGCCTCTGATATGTAGAATGTGTGATTGAATCACATCCAGTAGATGTAGTAGTTAGGGTTTTTAATTAGATGTTTAGTTGGGGATTTTTTGTATTGGATTCAATTAGAGCCACTGATAAGTAGAATTTGTGATTGAATCACATCCAGTAGATGTGGTAGTTATGGTTTTTTAATTAGTTAATTAGTTAAGGTTTATTTGTATTGGATTCATTTATTGACAGTTATATATAGAATATGTGTTTGAATCATCCAGTAGATGTAGTAGTTAGGGTTTTTTAATTAGATATTTAGTTAGGGTTTTCTTGTACTTGATTCATTTATAGCCAGTTATATGTAGGATCTATGATTGAATCATCCAGTAGATATAGTAGTTATGGTTTTTAAATTAGTTGATTAGTTAAGGTTTATTTGTATTATTCATTTATGCAGTTATATAGATTATGTGATTGAATGATGTAGTAGATGTACTAGTTAGTGTTTCTTAAGTAGATGTTTAGTTAGGTTTCTTTTGTATTGGATTCATTTATAGGCATAGATAAATGTAATTAAATGGTGTGACTGAATGATGCAGTAGAAGAGTTATGATATTTTAAGTAGATGTATGAGTTAGTGTTATTTGTACTAGATTCATTTATATCCAATGATATATGTAAGTAAACTTTGTGATTCAGTGTTCTAGTGGATCTAGGAGTTAGTGTTTTTTAATTAGATGCTGGAGTTAGGGTATTTTAATTAGATGTAGGAGTTAGGCTTCACCATTTCACTTATTCTGACATATGAGTGCTCATTGAGAACTGCTCTGAACTAAATATTTATTAATATTTACAAATGAAATAAAAACCTGACATGTTTGTGAAGTTATACATAAAGGTCCTATTATCATTGTCTATCGAAAACTGCAATTTCATTGGTTAATAAGAGATGAATGGTATTCATTTATACCTTCATATGCATGTTCAAAAGCAAAATCTGAATTTGTATGTCCATATGAATGAACTTGTATGTTCATAACCCTATTGTTTAGTATCTATATAGCTTCATATATAGTCTATGAATTAGTTGTTGAAATGTACATACCATGTGTAACCTGTGCATCTTTTCAATATAGTTAGGAGCTTTCCATCATTATGCAAAATCAAATTGTTTGTAATGACATTATTTGAACTGCAATTCAATTCCTTGTAAATTACTTGCTTGGTTGACAATATAGTAGAAGGAGGATCTTGTTGGCAACAAGAGGAAGTGGGACGCAACTGGGTACTACCCTTATGACAGTGATGAAGATGAGCCGTATGAGGTAAGGCCTAGACGAAATGTTATTTGTGCATTGAGTTAGTAGATGTTTATAGTATTTGAATGCATAATGTATTAATGTCAGTCATTAATGTGTGTAGTATCAATCTGGAGATGATGTGGTCGAGGGGAACGTCGAGTCCTTTGAAGAGAAGGAGGTGTTGAAGATCAGGGCTCAAGGATCTGCTATGTACTACAACTGGAGGACGGACAAGTACCGCTGCCCCTACTGCAGCAGGCCCAAGCCCAGATCTGGGATGCTGGAGCATCTAATGGAACATTGTCGGGCTACATCCATCAGCAGTCATGAGTACAAGATCAGGGCTCAGCATTCGGCCCTCCACAAGGTCCTGAGAAACCCTAACATGTAGTTTCCCTAGACCATGTTGTCGTATGATGGAGGAAGCCTCATTTCTTTTGGTGAACTTTATTTGGTAGTCTGATTGTGGAAACTTTTAGTGGTAATGTAGTATGAACTTTATGTAAGTGTAGTACTGTGATGTGTGGTCTAAACTTATCTAATATGCTAGTGGTCTGAACTTGGAGGTGTCTGCATCAGCAAGTGTGTTGTGTGGATGCTGCTATCTATGGTAGTAATATATATTGCTATCTATATTTGTGTCCCTTAAATTTGCCATTATGGTTCCTTAGATGTATGATTTGCTTGAATTTACCTGCTGCATTGATCAGACATGCCGCATCAGAGTTGCTTCACTGATCAGGCATGCTGCAAACACTTCCCATGTTGTGGCCATGTGGAACATGCTATGGCAATGGTGCAATAAATTCCCATGTTGTGCCATGTGCAACATGCTCTGCCCATAAGCAAATGGGACCAAATGTAAAACTTTGTGTTTCATTAATTAATGTTGTTTGGTGAACTAAGTGGAAATTGTTCATCGACACATATGACATCTTTCCATAATTTGAGTAGGCAAAAATAGCAAATACTCCACCATATGATCAAATATTCCAATAACTGAGCACATATTCCATCGTTTCATCAAATAACAATAAAAAAGTAGTTAAAGATGGTGTGTGTGTGCAAAAAACAACATTTGAATAAAGATGTAATGATTATTTGTAATATGAAGGAGTTTTTTTCATGAAATGCAAGTTGATTATTTGTAATATGAAAAATCTCCTTTTGTACAATTTATAGTGGCTCCATGAAGCCGCATGTTTCGAACCGGCTACTACGTCTTGAGCTTGCGTTGGTTTTCCCCGAAGAGGAAGGGATGATGCAGCAGAGTAGCGTAAGTATTTCCCTCAGTTTTTGAGAACCAAGGTATCAATCCAGTAGGAGCCCACGCTCAAGTCCCTCATACCTGCACAAAGCGATAGCTACTCGCAACCAACGCGATTAGGGGTTGTCAAGCCCTTCACGGTCACTTACGAGAGTGAGATCTGGTAGATATAATATTTTTGGTATTTTTGATATAAAGATGCAAAGTAAAAAGTAAAGGCAAAGTAAAAAAGCAAAACAATATTAAAGTGATGGAGATTGATATGATGAGAATAGACCCGGGGGCCATAGGTTTCACTAGTGGCTTCTCTCAAGAGCATAAGTATTCCACTGTGGGTGAACAAATTACTCTTGAGCAATTGATAGAATTGAGCATAATTATGAGAATATCTAGGCATGATCATGTATATAGGCATCACGTCCGTGACAAGTAGATCGAAATGATTCTACATCTACTACTATTACTCCACTCATCGACCGCTATCCAGCATGCATCTAGAGTATTAAGTTAAAAACAGAGTAACACCTTGAGCAAGATGACATGATGTAGAGAGATAAATTCATGCAATAGGAAATAAACCCCATCTTGTTATCCTCGATGGCAACGATACAATACGTGCCTTGCTGCCCCTTCCGTCACTGGGTAAGGACACCGCAAGATCGAACCCAAAGCTAAGCACTTATCCCATGGCAAGAACTACCAATCTAGTTGGCCAAACCAAATGGATAATTCGAAGAGACTTGCAAAGATAACCAATCATACATAAAAGAATTCAAAGAATATTCAAATATTATTCATAGATAGACTTGATCATAAACCCACAATTCATCGGTCTCAACAAACACACCGCAAAAAGAAGATTACATCGAATAGATCTCCACAAGAGAGGGGGAGAACTTTGTATTGAGATTCAAAGAGAGAGAAGAAGCCATCTAGCTACTAACTATGGACCCGAAGGTCTGAGGTAAACTACTCACACTTCATCGGAGGGGCTAGGATGATGTAGAAGCCCTCCGTGATTACGTCCCTCTTCCGGTGGAGCTCCGGAACAGGCCCCAAGATGGGATCTCGTGGATACAGAAAGTTTCAGCGGTGGAATTAGGTTTTTGGCTCCTGTTCTGATCGTTTGGGGGTACATTTGTATATATAGGAGGAAGGAGTACGCCGGTGGAGCACCGAGGGGCCCACGAGGCAGGGGGCGCGCCCTAGGGGGGGCCCACTCTCGTGACCTCCTCTTTGATCCCTTGCAGTAGGGTCCAAGTCTCCTGGATCACATTCGGTGAGAAAATCACGTTTCCGAAGATTTTATTCCGTTTGGACTCCGCTTGATATTCTGTTTATCCGAAACACTGAAATAGGCAAAAAACAACAATTCTGGGCTGGGCCTCCGGTTAATAGGTTAGTCCCAAAAATAATATAAAAGTGGAAAATAAAGCCCAATATAGTCCAAAACAATAGATAATATAGCATGGAGCAATCAAAAATTATAGATACGTTGGAGACGTATCAGGCATCCCCAAGCTTAATTCCTGCTCGTCCTCGAGTAGGTAAATAATAAAAAGAGAATTTTTGATGCGGAGTGCTACTTGGAATAATTTCAATGCAAATCTTCTTAATTGTGGTATGAATATTCAGATTAGAAAGATTCAAGACAAAAGTTTATATTGACATAGAAAATAATAATACTTCAAGCATACTAACAAAGCAATTATGTCTTCTCAAAATAACATGGCCAAAGACAGTTATCCCTACAAAATCATATAGTCTGGCTATGCTCCATCTTCCCCACACAAAGTATTTAAATCATGCACAACCCCGATGACAAGCCAAGCAATTGTTCCATACTCTAAATTTTTCAAACCTTTTTCAATCTTCACGCAATACATGAGCGTGAGCCATGGATATAGCACTATAGGTGGAATAGAATGGTGGTTGTGGAGAAGACAAAAAGGAGAAGATAGTCTCACATCAACTAGGCGTATCAACGGGCTATGGATATGCCCATCAATAGATATCAATGTGAGTGAGTAGGGATTGCCATGCAACGGATGCACTAGAGCTATAAATGTATGAAAGCTCAACAAAAGAAACTAGTGGGTGTGCATCCAACTTGCTTGCTCACGAAGACCTAGGGCAATTTGAGGAATCCCATCATTGGAATATACAAGCCAAGTTCTATAACATAAAATTCCCACTAGTATATGAAAGTGACAACATATGAGACTCTCTATATGAAGAACATGGTGCTACTTTGAAGCACAATATATGAGACTCGCTATATCATGGTGCTACTTTGAAGCACAAGTGTGGAAAAAAAGGATAGTAGCATTGCCCCTTTTTTATTTATTTATTTTTTGGGCCTTCTTTTTTTCTTTGGCCTTTCTCTTTTTTATTTGGGACAATGCTCTATTGAATGATGCTCATCACACTTCTATTTATTTACAACTCGATACTAAAACAAAGTATGACTCTATATGAATGCCTCCGGCGGTGTACCGGGATATGCAATGAATCAAGAGTGACACGTATGAAAGAATTATGAACGGTGGCTTTGCCACAAATACTATGCCAACTACATGATCATGCTAAGCAATATGACAATGATGGATGTGTCATGATGAACTAGATGGTGGAAAGTTGCACGACAATATATCTCGGAATGGCTATGGAAATGCCATAATAGGTAGGTATGGTGGATATTTTGAGGAAGGTATATGGTAGGTGTATGATACCGGCGAAAGGTGTGCGGTATTAGAGAGGCTAGCAAGGGTGGAAGGGTGGGAGTGCGTTTGATCCATGGACTCAACATTAGTCATAAAGAACTCATATACTTATTGCAAAAATCTAGAAGTTATCAAAGCAAAGTATTACACGCATGCTCCTAGGGGGATAGATTGGTAGGAAAAGACCATCGCTCGTCCCCGACCGCCACTCATAAGGAAGACAATCAATAAATAAATCATGCTCCGACTTCATCACATAACGGTTCACCATACGTGCATGCTACGGGAATCACAAACTTCAACACAAGTATTCTTTAAATTCACAACTATTCCACTAGCATGACTTTAATATTATCACCTCCATATCTCAAAACAATTATCATGCTTCAATCTTTTCTTAGTATTCAACACACTCAAAACAAAGTTTAACAAATCTTGAATACCAAGCATATTATTATTAGGCGAATTACCATGCTATTAAGAGACTCTCAAATTAATTTAAGTGAAGCATGAGAGATCAATAGTTTCTTTAAAACGAATCCACCACAGTGCTCTAAAAGATCTAAGTGAAGCACATAGAGCAAAATTATAACACTCAAAAGATATAAGTGAAGCACATAGAGCAAAACTACTTAGCTCAAAAGATATAAGTGAAGCACATAGAGCAAAACTACTTAGCTCAAAAGATATAAGTGAAGCACATAGAGTATTCTATCAAGTTTTAATTCATATATGGCTCTCTCAAAAAGTGTGTACAGCAAGGATGATTGTGGCATACTAACAAACAAAGACACAAATAATACAAGATGGTCCAAGCAAAACACATATCATGTTGGTGAATAAAAATATAGCTCCAAGTAAATTACCGATGGAAGTGGACGAAAAGAGGGGATGCCTTCCGGGACATCCCCAAGCTTTGACTTTTTGGTGTCCTTGGATTATCTTGGGGGTGCCATGGGCATCCCCAAGCTTAGGCTCTTTCCACTCCTTGTTCCATGATCCATCAAAAGAATTCACCCAAAACATGAAAACTTCACAACACAAAACTCAAAATAGAAAACTCATGAGCTCCGTTAGCGAAACAAAACAAAAGACCACTTCAAGGTACTGTAATGAACTCATTCTTTATTTATATTGGTGTTAAACCTACTGTATTCCAACTTCTCTATGGATTATAAACTATTTTACTAGCCATAGATTCATCAAAATAAGCAAACAACACACGAAAAACAGAATCTGTCAAAACAGAACAGTCTGTAGTAATCTGTAGCTAGCGCAAGATCTGGAACCCCAAAAATTCTAAAATAAATTGATGTACATGAGGAATTTATCTATTAATCATCTGCAAAAGAATTAACTAAATAGCACTCTTCAAATAAAAATGACAGCAGTTCTCGTGAGCGCTAAAGTTTCTGTTTTTTACAGCAAGTTCAACAAGACTTTCCCCAAGTCTTCCCAACGGTTCTACTTGGCACAAACACTAATTAAACACAAAAAACACAACCAAAACAGAGGCTGAATAATTTATTTATTACTAAACAGTAGCAAAAAGCAAGGAATAAAAATAAAATTGGGTTGCCTCCCAACAAGCGCTATCGTTTAACGCCCCTAGCTAGGCATAAAAGAGAGGATAGATCTAGGTATTGCCATCTTTGGTAGGCAATCCATAAGTGGCTCTCATGATAGTTTCATATGGTAATTTTATTTTCTTTCTTGGAAAGTGTTCCATGCCCTTTTTAATGGAAATTGAAATCTAATATTCCCTTCCTTCATATCAATAATCGCACCAACCGTTCTAAGGAAAGGTCTACCAAGAATAATAGGGCAAGAAGGATTGCAATCTATATCAAGAACAATTAAATCTATGGGCACATAATTCCTATTTGGAACAATAAGAACATCATTAATTCTTCCCATAGGTTTCTTAATAGTGGAATCCGCAAGATGCAAGTTTAGAGAGCAATCATCAAAATTACGGAAATCTAGTAAATCACACAAAGTCTTGGGAATAGTAGAGACACTAGCACCCAAATCACACAAAGCATAAAACTCATGATCTTTAATTTTAATTTTAATAGTTGATTCCCACTCATCATAGAGTTTTCTAGGGATAGAAACTTTCAACTCAAGTTTTTCTTCATAAGATTGCATCAAGGCATCAACAATATGTTCGGTGAAGGCTTTATTTCGACTATAAGCATGTGGAGAATTTACCACGGATTGCAACAAGGAAATACAATCAATCAAAGAGCAACTTTCATAATTAAATTCCTTGAAATCCAATATAGTGCGTTTAGCAACATCTATAATTTTATTTCTTTCAATCCCACTTTCATCAATTTCATCATTAAAATCTAGACACTTCGAATTTTTAGAACGCCTTCTAGGTAAAGGAAGATCATATTCAGTTTCATCAAGGTTCATATTGCAAAATAAAGATTTAATTGGATAGACATCAATAACTTTTAGATCTTCATCTTGATTTCCATAGGAATTGGAAGAACACGCTTTAATAAAGGCATCTTTGGAAGCACGCATCCTAGCGGTTCTTTCCTTACACTCATCAATTTAAATTCTCATGGCTTTTAGAGACTCATTGATATCGTGCTTAGGTGGAATAGATCTAAGTTTCAAAGCATCAACATCAAGAGCAATTCTATCAACGTTCCTAGCCAAATCATCAATCTTAAGCAATTTTTCTTCAATCATAGCATTAAGATTCTTTTGCGAAGAAATAAATTCTTTAATATTAGATTCAAAATCAGAGGGCATCTTATTATAATTTCCATAAGAGTTGTTGTAGGAATTCCCATAATTATTAGAAGGATTACTAGGATATGGCCTAGGATTAAAATTCCCTCTATAGGCGTTGCTACCAAAATTATTCCTACCAACAAAATTCACATCCATAGATTCATTGTTATTCTCAATCAAAGTAGACAAAGGCATATCATTAGGATCAGAAGAAACACTCTTAGTAGCAAATAATTTCATAAGTTCATCCATCTTTCCACTCAACACATTAATTTCTTCTATCGCATGCACTTTTTTATTAGAAGTTCTTTCAGTATGCCATTGAGAATAATTAACCATAATATTATCTAGGAGTTTAGTAGCATCTCCTAAAGTGATTTCCATAAAAGTGCCTGCCGCGGCCGAATCTAAAAGATTTCTAGAAGCAAAGTTCAATCCGGCATAAATTTTTTTTATACTCATCCACAAATTCAAACCATGAGTAGGGCAATTACGTATCATTAATTTCATTCTCTCCCAAGCTTGTGCAACATGTTCATGATCAAGTTGTTTAAGGTTCATTATATCGTTTCTAAGAGAGATGATCTTAGCGGGAGGAAAATACTTAGAGATAAAAGCATCTTTGTACTTGTTCCATGAATCAATACTATTCTTAGGCAAAGACGAAAACCAAGCTTTAGCACGATCTCTAAGCGAAAAAGGAAATAGCTTCAATTTAACGACATCATTATTGACATATTTTTTCTTTTGCATATCACATAAATCAACGAAGCTATTCAGATGAGTAGCGGCATCTTCGCTAGGAAGGCCGGCGAATTGATCTTTCATAACAAGATTCAACAAAGCAGTATTAATTTCACAAGATTCAGCATCGGTAAGAGGAGCAATCGGAGTGCTAAGGAAATCATTATTATTGGTATTGGTGACGTCACACAATTTGGTAGTATCTTGAGCCATCGTGTAAACAAGCAATCTAACACACGAGCAAACAAAAGCAAACGGGAAAAAAGAGGCAAATAAAGAGGGAGGATAGAGAGAGAGGGCGAATAAAATGGCAAGGGTGAATTGGGGGGAGAGGAAAACGAGAGGCAAATGGCAAATAATGTAATGCGAGAGATAGGGATTGTGATGGGTACTTGGTATGTTGACTTTTTGCGTAGACTCCCCGGCAATGGCGCCAGAAATCCTTCTTGCTACGTCTTGAGCTTGCGTTGGTTTTCCCCGAAGAGGAAGGGATGATGCAGCAGAGTAGCGTAAGTATTTCCCTCAGTTTTTGAGAACCAAGGTATCAATCCAGTAGGAGCCCACGCTCAAGTCCCTCGTACCTGCACAAAGCAATAGCTACTCGCAACCAACGCGATTAGGGGTTGTCAAGCCCTTCACGGGCACTTACGAGAGTGAGATCTGATAGATATAATATTTTTGGTATTTTTGATATAAAGATGCAAAGTAAAAAAGTAAAGGCAAAGTAAAAAAGCAAAACAATATTAAAGTGATGGAGATTGATATGTTGAGAATAGACCCGGGGGCCATAGGTTTCACTAGTGGCTTCTCTCAAGAGCATAAGTATTCTACGGTGGGTGAACAAATTACTGTTGAGCAATTGATAGAATTGAGCATAATGATGAGAATATCTAGGCATGATCATGTATATAGGCATCACGTCCGTGACAAGTAGATCGAAACGATTCAGCATCTACTACTATTACTCCACTCATCGACCGCTATCCAGCATGCATCTAGAGTATTAAGTTAAAAACAGAGTAACGCCTTAAGCAAGATGACATGATGTAGAGAGATAAATTCATGCAATATGAAATAAACCCCATTTTGTTATCCTCGATGGTAACGATACAATACGTGCCTTGCTGCCCGTTCTGTCACTGCGTAAGGACATCGCAAGATCGAACCCAAAGCAAAGCACTTCTCCCATGGCAAGAACTACCAATCTAGTTGACCAAACCAAACGGATAATTCGAAGAGACTAGCAAAGATAACCAATCATACATAAAAGAATTCAGAGAAGATTCAAATATTATTCATAGATAGACTTGATCATAAACCCACAATTCATCAATGTCAACAAACACACCGCAAAAAGAAGATTACATCAAATAGATCTCCACAAGAGAGGGGGAGAACTTTGTATTGAGATTCAAAGAGAGAGAAGAAGCCATCTAGCTACTAACTATGTACCCGAAGGTCTGAGGTAAACTACTCACACTTCATCGGAGGGGCTAGGATGATGTAGAAGCCCTCCGTGACGACGGCCCTCTTCCGACGGAGCTCTGGAACAGGCCGGAAGATGGGATCTCGTGGATACAGAAAGTTGCGGCGGTGGAATGAGGTTTTTGGCTCCTGTTCTGATCGTTTGGGGGTACGTGTGTATATCTAGGAGGAAGGAGTACGTCGGTGGAGCACCGAGGGGCCCACGAGGCAGGGGGCGCGCCCTAGGGGGGCGCTCCCCCACCCTTGTGACCTCCTCTTTGATCCCTTGCAGTAGGGTCCAAGTCTCCTGGATCACGTTCGGTGAGAAAACCACGTTTCCGAAGATTTTATTCCGTTTGGACTCCGTTTGATATTTTGTTTATCCGAAACACTGAAGTAGGCAAAAAGCATCAATTCTGGGCTGGGCCTTCGGTTAATAGGTTAGTCCCAAAAATAATATAGAAGTGGAAAATAAAGCCCAATATAGTCCAAAACAGTAGATAATATAGCATGGAGCAATCAAAAATTATAGATACGTTGGAGACGTATCACCGGCATTGGGCAGTGCATAAAAAATTAAGTAAAAATTCAAAAATTGTGACCCAAATTTTCTTGTACATGGTGACCCACATGTGCCAAAACATGGCTATGAAAGAAAATTTGGAAAAATAATATTTTACAATGCCCCCTTGAGGTATAGACCGATGTTTTGACCAGTCAGTCTAGATGGCATTATAAATTAATAAAAAATTCAAAAAATATAAAACCTTGGAAACCTAGCTTTGTTTGTGCAAGAGATCATGTGTGCCAAATTTGAGGTGATTTGGAGGTTGTCAAAAAAATCATCGCATTCCGGAGGGGCCATTTGGTCTAACTTAAGCCAGTTTTTGAACAAATGTGATTTTTCCCACCACCTCCAAATCACCCAAATTTTCTTGCACATGGTGACCCACATGTGCCAATCATGCCTATGAAAGAAAATTTGGAAAAAGAATATTTTACAATGCCCCCGTGAGGTATAGACCGATGTTTTGACAAGTCAGTCTAGAGGGCATTATAAATTAATAAAAAAAATTAAAACCTTGGAAACCTAGATTTTTTGTGCAAGAGATCATGTGTACCAAATTTGAGGTCATTTGGAGGTGGTCGAAAAAATGACCGCATTCCGGAGGGGCCATTTGGTCTTAACTTAAGCCAGTTTTTGAACAAATGTGATTTTCCCACCACCTCCAAATCACCCAAACTTTCTTGCACATGGTGACCCACATGTGCCAATCATGCCTATGAAAGAAAATTTTTAAAAAGAATATTTTACAATGCCCCCCTGAGGTATAGACCGATGTTTTGACCAGTTAGTTTAGAGAGCATTATAAATTAATAAAAATTCAAAAAATATAAAACCTTGGAAACCTAGCTTTGTTTGTGCAAGAGATCATGTGTGCCAAAGTTGAGGTCATTTGGAGGTGGTCGAAAAATGACCGCATTCCAGAGGGGCCATTTGGTATTAAGCCAATTTTTGAACAAATGTGATTTTTCCCACCACCTCCAAATCATCAAAACATTCTTGCACATGGTGACCCACATGTGCCAATCATTCCTATGAAAGAAAATTGGAAATTTTACAATGCCCCCCTGAGGTATAGACCGGTGTTTTGACCAGTCAGTCTAGAGGGCATTATAAATTAATAAAAAATACAAAAAATATAAAACCTTGGAAACCTAGCTTTGTTTGTGCAAGAGATCATGTGTGCCAAATTTGAGGTCATTTGGAGGTGGTTGAAAAAATGACCGCATTTCGGATGGGCCATTTGGTCTAACTTAAGCCAGTTTTTGAACAAATGTGATTTTTCCCACCACCTCCAAATCACCTAGACTTTCTTGCACATGGTGACCCACATGTGCCAATCATGCCTATGAAAGAAAATTTGTAAAAAGGAAATTTCACAATGCCCCCCTAGAACAGTGCCCCGACGTGACGCACCGTGCGTCTTGTGTCCGAATTTGTGCACACCTTGCATGGGGGGCCACATTGGCCATGCTCACGTGCTCCCAAAAAGTTGGGGTCATCTCATGCATGCCTCCACATGAACCATGTACAAGCCGGACCATTCGGGTCTGCCGGAGGGCAAGTTTGAAAGAGGTTTTCCTTGCCGGACCCACCAAATGATCCCAAACTTTTTGCACACCCTACCATGACCATGGCATGCATGTGGGAGGAGAATTCATACACCACGGCCTCATTTTTGTTGAAATCCCATTAATATCCATGTGTATTACATGTAAGTGAGCATGTGTAAAATTTATTAGATGACTTGAAGGTCAAAACATTAACTTGTCATATATGCAAAAAAATGTGTATTGGATGCAAGTGAGCATGTGTATAATTTAGTGTGTGTTTTGAAGATCAATACACATGGCAATATGCCAAAAAAATGTGCCCACCTACCAGAGCAGGATAATTCATACTCCACGGCCTGCATACGACTAGGAACCCTGCCGTGCCTGGGCTAGGATGCAGGCCCGTGGTGCAGAATATCTCTGCTGCTAGTAGGCCCCACGGGGCAGAGGGGACGAGAGTTAGGCAATGTACTGCCTGCAATTGATAGGAGCTTGGGAGGGGAGTCGCAGCCGAGTATATAAACTGGTGCGGTGCTCTCTCTCTTGGTGAGGTGGGACTAAACTCCCACTACCCAACGGCTGTGCGCTACAATGTGCCCTGCGCGGCTCTGCCTTGGGCCCAATTCAGGTGGGCTGGCCCAGGGCAGCCTTACCCGTGCGCTGATCTGTTTGATATTTTCTTTGTTTTTCACTTCTTAACTCCAAAATTTATTTTCTTGTTTATATTTCTAATATTTAAAATCAAATCTATTTTTTTATATTATTTCTAACAGTGTTTACTAAAATTTAAAAAATATGCAAAATTCTGTTGTGTTTTATTTCATTTGTTCGTTCTCTTTTGTATATTGATAATATTTACGAAATATAAACTAAAATGGTGTGTTTTATTTCAATTCTTCATTTTAATGTTTCTTATCTTTATTATTATTGAAATATTTTTAGTTTGTAAGATAAAATGTTCTGTTTTATTTCGCTTCTTCATTCTAATATTTGTTCTCTTCTTTATATTTGAAATATTTTCAAAATGTAAGATAATATGTATTTTTTTATTTCACTTCTTCATTCTAATAGATCTTATCTTTTTTATATTTGAATTAATTTTTAAATGTAAGATAATATGTTGTCTTTTATTGCACTTATTCATTCAAATTTTTCTTTTGTTTTCTATATTCTCCTCTTTTCTTTGTTCTGACAGTTATAAATTTAAATAATGTATGATATAATGTTGTCTTTTATTTCACTTTTCATGGTTCTCTTTCCTAATTATAAATTTTCTTTTCTGTTTCATATTTGAAATATTATTAAATCAAACACAGTTGGGACAATCGCATCTATGCCTCCACTTGCAGCATGTACTACAAGCAGGTTTTTCTTCTCGGTCTCACCAATTGAGACCAAACTGTATGCACACCCTAGGATGACCATGGCAAGCATGCATGGCGAGTATCGTTCATTTCCGTCACTCGATGCATTTTCTAGGCGTTTTCCGGCGACAAAACCCTACAACACTGCCCCCACGTGACACAACATGCGTTTTGTGTCCGAATTCGTGCACACCTTGCCTGGGGGACCACATTGGCCAAGCCCACATGGTCACAAAAGTTGGGGTCATCTCATGCATGCTTCCACATGCACCATGTACAGGAAGGACCATTCGGGTCTGCCGGAGGGCAGGTTTGAAAGTGGTTTTCCTTGACGGTCCCACCAAATGATCCCAAACTTTATGCATACCCTAGGATGACCATGGAATGCATGCATGACAAGTATCGTTCATTTCCGACACTCGATGCATTTTCTAGGGTTTCTCCGGCGACAGAACCCTACAACACTGCCCCCACGTGACAATATTGTGACACATACATGTGTATGTGTCTGTCAGACAATTCAGTCATACAATTCGCTCGGAGAAGACAATTTGGTCGCGCCAATAAAGTTTTGGCTTCACTTATCAATTGTTCTTGCTGAATATTATTCTCGTTCTCCAATTTTTTATAATTGTATTTTTCACGGCTTCACTTATCAAGTGTTCTTGCTTAATATTTTTCTCATTCTCCAATGTTTTATAATAGTCTATTTTTCTCTTCAACTGCTCTCGTAAGTTACATATTAAAATTTTCACAATCTTTACTTTTTTTAAAACTCTACCAAGCTTAGCCTTTTGCCTTAGCTATCTGCATGTCATCATCTTGCATAATCTCCTGGTAATTCCCCCTCATCACATGATTATGAAAAGTAGTCATGGTAGATAAGTAAATATATCGAGCCAAAATGTAATATTACATTGATCAAAATTAATCATGTCAGCTCGTTGGCTCTATCACGTGTTATCAGGCATCATGTTTTTCTATTTTGTTTTACAAACCCATAGTTTTTTTAACTATATGTATAATTAACTTTTTCTGTACTCACCATGATGCCAGGCACGACCCATCTAACCACGTGAGGGGCCCCACAGGCAGGATATCGTGTCGGCAGCGCTACACCAGCCCATTTTGCCAGGTTCACATCTATCTTTCCCTTTCCAAATCCCTAGCCCTCTCTCTCCATTTGCGCCTCCAAATCTCGACGGCAAAAGCATGACAGCGAGCTGGGCGGCAGGCGGCGGCGGCTGCAGCGAGAAGAGCGGTGGCGACCGCAAGTTAGGTCGAACCTTGGGTCCTGCAAGCAGGCGGGGCGGATTCAGTGGCATAGGAGGCAGCAGCGGCGGATCGAGTGGAACAGGGGACGAGGGTTTCGTGGGCAGCGGCAGGCTGGGAGAACCCGTGGCCAGGGTTTCTTCATTGCTACACTTTGGTGGCAAAAGGTAAGTTCTTTACCGTTGTTCTTTACATCCCAGCATTATTGCCCATAATTCATCACTTGTGGCCATGACAAGCTCCATCTATGTGGTCATCAGGAAACTCCTGGTGGTCGTGTCTGCACAGATGCAGACAATTTTGGCAGCGCACTCGAGGGATGTGTGTTTGAGGTTAGTCTACTGAGCATGATCTTCAAACTAGTACTGCTATTGCAGTCAAGTTGCAAAAAAGTTCAGTGTTTAACGGTTGCAGTGACAAGTTCAGTTATAAAATGACTTGAATTGCTCATGATTTATTTAGGATGATATCACTTCTGAGTATGTTGAATGGGTTGATGGGGAGTGGGATAGCAAAGCAAAGTCAGTCATTAAGTATCTTGCCATGAAGAACAAGAAACTGGAGACTAAGATTATAGAATATGAAGCTGAAATTAAAAGGAATGAGAAAGAAAAGAGGGCAATGGTTAAGATGCACAAGGAAATATTGCTCTATAGGGATAGGATTTTAGGATTTGGAGGTCTTCTGTATCTTGGCCTGCTTGCCATTATGATTGCTGTCATAGTTAGCAAGTAGATTGTTCATAAAGTTATTGACATCATTGTAATTGACATGATGAAATGCTGGTGAATTATTTGCTATTCAGTTTATGGGCAAAGTGTAACAGAGATTGCAGCATAAATAACATGGGGCCATCATGATTGGTAGACAATGCACTTTTGGCATGTTCTATATTTGGCAGACAATGCACTTTTGGCATGTTCTATATTTGGCAGACAATGCACTTTTGGCATGTTCTATATTTGGTAAGTGATGCACATGTGCACATCACCTAGCAACACTACTGATTTATGCAGCAGCCCAGTTCATTGTGTTGTTGCAACATAGGAGCAACATGTAGCAGCACCTACACCTTTGATGCAACACTGAAGCAAAGCAACAGTACATATTCAAAATTCTGTAATTTAACTGAACTTGACACTTAGGGTGATTAGTAGATATTGAGTTCTTCAGCCATAAAGAACCCGACCAAACCGTACCGATTGCATAACTTATATGCTTACATATAAAAGCATACCTAACCAACATCAAACCAAAAATAATGTTAACTTATATGCTCAAACATATAACAACATAACTAACTTAAGATAACCAGCAGCTTCCTCCACCTTCAGCAAATGTGCCCATCTTCACTTCTTCAGAAATTTGAGGCGGGGTGAGCGGCGCACCACACACGGAGAAGCCTTCTGGTTGACCGCCGTCCTGTTCGACAGCTGCGCCACCTGATCCTGAGCCACCTCCTCTTCTTCCACCTTCACTATGTCAGGGAGGAGGGGTAGGAGCTCGACGTCGATGGGCATTGTCTTGCCACCCTCGACGGCGACTGATGCTACCATCTGCATGGCGTCCTCCTCGCCCTCCTCATGGTCATCAGGGATGACCAGTACCTCCTTCACGTCGTCCTCCATGACGTCAGAGCCCAACGGCAGGACTGGCTTCGGCACGTGGCGGACCTGGTAGTCCGGGCTGACGGGCGCAGGGAGAGCGAGCTCGACGTCGACGCGCTCCACCCTTGATGCGGCGCGTGCTGGATCTGGCCGCAACGTCATGGTGGTGGAGCGATACATCCACCACCTTGCACGCTGAACAGGGGAGTCGCTCAGCGTGGCCTCTTGCATTGCCCACACGAGGAGGAGAGCCGGTGGGACGCCGTGGCCGTAGGGGAAGGCGCGGTTCTTCTCGGCGTCGGTGAGGACTTTGACGAGGCCACGCGTGTGGTTGACCAACATCTCTGTGCTGGGGAACCAGCCGCACACCTTCGTCAACTGCGCGCGCCACCCCTCGTCATCATCGGCGAGCTCCACCATTGCTCTATGCCAGCCGAGGCTTCTCTCCATGGAGGCGGCTGCAGCGGTCGCCGACGAGGGTTTTCTTGATCTACTGTAGGTGGGGATAAGAGGGGAGTTCGAACCGGCACCCGTTGGAGGTGGGTGAGTGCGTGGTGGGGAGGAGAGTGGTACAGTTACTTATTTAATGGCATTTAGGACGTGGGGAGGGGAAATGTACAATATTCTTTCTACCTCCCGCCCTGGTCATAGCACAATAAAGAATTTTTTTGATTTTTGTTTTGAGGGAAACATCTTACTTTATTTAAACAAAGTCTGGGATCTCGCCTGCTAATACTCTAAGGATACAATCAGGGGGCGAAAGCCTCCAAACCAAAGAAACAGAATCCCCTACAGCTACCTTAGCATGAGCCGCCCAATTAACACAGTAAATAATTGAAGCAAGTGTTCTACTCTTCTTCCTTCTCCACTTTTCTGCAGATGATAAAAGACAAGGTAAGTTAATGAATGATAAAAAATTTAATATTCCACAATGTATACAAACACTTACTTCTGATTTACTTTGCATTTCTTGCTACGTCTAGTGTGTCCTAGCAATTTGCAAGCGCCGCACCGGGTTTTCAACTCATCAAAAGAGACTGGTCTACCATTTTTCGAGATAGGGCGGCTCTCATCTATCTTTGTTGCACCTTTGCTTGACACTTTCATAGGATCTTTAACCGCAATCATGTTGCCTTCACCATCGTCGACATATTCAACTGCACACTTACTGATGTCATTTGTTTGCTTGATCAAATTTTCCTGTAGCAGATCATACTCATGACTCTTAGCTATCACATCCTTCAAACACTCCTGTAACTGATCCCACAAAGCAGGGTGTTTGCATGCCACATGCATAGCTTCTGACGCTAACACACTGACCTGGCTATATTTCATTCTTTCCCCGGCCCCAGTCCAACCAAATCCCAACAGATCGCTTGTGCGCCTTGCAGGAAGTCCCAACCTTGCTTCTTTCGTGAATCGAACAAGAACTAAACACTTTGGTATTTCAGATATGTTCAAGTGCTTTAGTACATGGAATATGTGCTTGCAAGGTAGACCCTTTCGAATCCTTCTTCTACAACTGCACCATATAGTTTCTGCGGAATTTTCTGGTGTATACTCCACCCAAAAACGGCGCTTCCGGTTATTTTTCCGGGCCACGATGTACTGTTGTGATCCGTCTCCCAGCTTAATTTCTACAATCTCCATGCCGCCAATTTTTCTAAGATCATGTTGCAACATATAGAAGTTTGCTGGAGTGAAGACGTGAGAAGCAGCTATCTCAAGTTCCCTCAAGCTAGTAACTGGCACCGGTAAACACTGTGAGGCCGTGCAGTCATCTCGCGCCTCGTTTTCATGGATACGCACAACGGCGTTCTTGTTGGGGAACGTAGAAATTTCAAAAAAAATCCTATGCACACGCAAGATCATGGTGATGCATATCAACGAGAGGGGAGAGTGTTGTCCACGTACCCTCGTAGACCGAAAGTGAAAGCCTTAGCACAACGCGGTTGATGTAGTCGTACGTCTTCACGATCCGACTGATCCAAGTACCAAACGTACGGCACCTCCGAGTTCAGCACATGCTCAGCTCGATGACGTCCCGCGAACTCCGATCCAGTAGAGCTTCACGGGAGAGTTCCATCAGCACGATGGCGTGGTGACGATGATGATGTTGCTACCGACGCAAGGCTTCACCTAAGCACCGCTACGATATGACTGAGGTGGAATATGGTGGAGGGGGGCACCGCACATGGCTGGGAGAGATCAATAGATCAACTTGTGTGTCTAGAGGTGCCCCCCTGCCCCTCTATATAAAGGAGCAAGGGGGGAGGCCGGCCGGCCCTCTATGGGCGCGCCAGGAGGAGGAGTCCTCCTCCTAGTAGGAGTTGGACTCCCCTTTCCTACTCCTACTAGGAGGAGGAAAGGAAGGAGGAGAAGGAGAAGGAAGGAGAAGGAGGAAAAGGAGGAAAGGGGGACCGGCCCCCTAGTCCAATTCGGTTTGGGCTAGGGGGGCCGCACGCCCTGCCTCCTCTCTTCCACCACTTGGCCCATGAGGCCCATTACTTCTTCCTCGTATTCCCGTAACTCCCCGGTACCCCTGAAAATACCCAAATCACTTGGAACCTTTCCGATGTCCGAATATAGTCGTCCAATATATCGATTTTTATGTCTCGACCATTTCGAGACTCCTCGTAATATCCCCGATCTCATCTGGGACTCCGAACTACCTTCGGTACATCAAATCACATAAACTCATAATACAATCGTCATCAAACTTTAAGCGTGCGGACCCTACGGGTTCGAGAACTATGTAGACATGACCGAGACACGTCTCCGGTTAATAACCAATAGCGGAACCTGGATGCTCATATTGTCTCCTACATATTCTACGAAGATCTTTATCGGTCAAACCGCATAACAACATACGTTGTTCCCTTTGTCATCGGTATGTTACTTGCCCGAGATTCGATCGTCGGTATCACAATACCTAGTTCAATCTCGTTACCGGCAAGTATCTTTACTTGTTCCGTAACACATCATCTCGCAACTAACTTATTAGTTGCAATGCTTGCAAGGCTTATAGTGATGTGCATTACCGAGTGGGCCCAGAGATACCTCTCCGACAATCAGAGAGACAAATCCTAATCTCGAAATATGCCAACCCAACAAGTACCTTCAGAGACACCTGTAGAGCACCTTTATAATCACCCAGTTACGTTGTGACGTTTGGTAGCACACAAAGTGTTCCTCCGGTAAACGGGGGTTGCATAATCTCATAGTCATAGGAACATGTATAAGTCATGAAGAAAGCAATAGCAACAAACTAAGTGATCAAGTGCTATGCTAACAGAATGGGTCAAGTCAATCACATCATTCTCTAATGATATGACCCCGTTAATCAAATGACAACTCATGTCTATGGCTAGGAAACTTAACCATCTTTGATTCAACGAGCTAGTCAAGTAGAGGTATACTAGTGACATACTATTTTTCTATGTATTCACACATGTATTATGTTTCTAGTTAATACAATTCTAGCATGAATAATAAACATTTACCATGATATAAGGAAATAAATAATAACTTTATTATTGTCTTTAGGGCATATTTCCTTCAGTCTCCCACTTGCACTAGAGTCAATAATCTAGTTCACATCGCCATGTGATTTAACATCAATAGTTCACATCACCATGTGACTAACACCCATAGTTCACATCATCATGTGACCAATACCCAAAGGGTTTACTAGAGTCAATAATCTAGTCCACATTGCTATGTGATTAATACCGAAAGAGTACTAAGGTGTGATCATGTTTTGCTTGTGAGGGAAGTTTAGTCAACGGGTCTGCCACATTCAGATCCGTATGTATTTTGCAAATTTCTATGTCAACAATGCTCTGCATGGAGCTACTCTAGCTAATTGCTCCCACTTTCAATATGTATCCAGATTGAGACTTTGAGTCATCTAGATTAGTGTCAAAACTTGCATCGACGTAACCCTTTATGACGAACCTTTTGTCACCTTCATAATCGAGAAACATATCCATATTCCACTAAGGATAATTTTGACCAATGTCCAGTGATCTACTCCTAGATCACTATTGTACTCCCTTGCCAAACTCAGGGCAGGGTATACAATAGGTCTGGTACACAGAATGGCATACTTTATAGAACCTATGGTTGAGGCATAGGGAATGACTTTCATTCTCTCTCTATCTTCTGCCGTGGTCGGGTATTGAGTCTTACTCAACTTCACACCTTGTAGCACAGGCAAGAACTCCTTTTTGACTGTTCCATTTTGAACTACCTCAAAATCTTGTCAAGGTATGTAATCATTGAAAAACTTATCAAGCATCTTGATCTATCTCTATAGATCTTGATGCTCAATATGTAAGCAGCTTCACCGAGGTCTTTCTTTGAAAAAACTCCTTTCAAACATTCCTTTATGCTTTGCAGAATAATTCTACATTATCTCCGATCAACAATATGTCATACATATACTTATCAGAAATACTGTAGTGCTCCCACTCACTTTCTTGTAAATACAGGCTTCACAGCAAGTCTGTATAAAACTATATGCTTTGATCAACTTATCAAAGCGTATATTCCAACTCCGAGATGCTTGCACCAGTCCATAGATGGATCGCTGGAGCTTGCATATTTTGTTAGTACCTTTAGGATTGACAAAACCTTCTGGTTGCATCATACACAACTCTTCTTTAATAAATCCATTAAGGAATGCAGTTTTGTTTATCCATTTGCCAGATTTCATAAAATGCGGCAATTGCTAACATGATTCGGACAGACTTAAGCATAGATACGAGTGAGAAACTCTCATCATAGTCAACACCTTGAACTTGTTGAAAACCTTTTTGCGACAATTCTAGCTTTGTAGATAGTAACACTACTATCAGCGTCCGTCTTCCTCTTGAAGATCCACTTATTTTCTATGGCTTGCCGATCAACGGGCAGGTCAACCAAAGTCCACACTTTGTTCTCATACATGGATCCCATCTCAGATTTCATGGCCTCAAGCCATTTCACGGAATCTGGGCTCGTCATCGCTTCATCATAGTTCGTAGGCTCGTCATGGTCAAGTAACATGACCTCTAGAACATGATTACCGTACCACTCTGGTGCGGATCTCACTCTGGTTTACCTACGAGGTTCGGTAGTAACTTGATCTGAAGTTACATGATCATCATCATTAGCTTCCTCACTAATTGGTGTGGTAGTCACAGGAACAGATTTCTGTGATGAACTACTTTCCAATAAGGGAGCAGGTACAATTACCTCATCAAGTTCTACTTTCCTTACACTTACCCAACATTTTCTTTTGGGTATCCTATGAAGATGCACTTCTCCGATTTGGGTTTGAGCTTATCAGGTTGAAACTTTTTCACATAAGCATTGCAACCTCAAACTTTAAGAAACGATAGCTTAGGTTTCTTGCCAAACCATAGTTCATACGGTGTCGTCTCAACGGATTTAGATGGTGCCCTATTTAATGTGAATGTAGCTGTCTCTAATGCATAACCCCAAAATGATAGTGGTAAATCGGTAAGAGACATCATAGATCGCACCATATTTAATAAAGTACGGTTACGATGTTCAGACACACCATTACACTGTGGTGTTCGAGGTGGCGTGAGTAGTGAAACTATTTCACATTGTTTTAACTAAAGGCCAAACTCGTAACTTAAATATTTTACTTCTGCGATCATATCGTAGAAACTTTTATTTTTGTTACGATGATTCTCCACTTCACTCTGAAATTCTTCGAACTTTTCAAATGTTTCAGACTTGTGTTTCATCAAGTAGATATACTCATATCTACTCAAATCATCTGTGAAGATTAGAAAATAATGATACCTGCCGTGAGCCTCAATATTCATGGGACCACATACATCAGTATGCATGATTTTCAACAAATCTGTTGCTCGCTCCATTGTTCCGGAGAACGGAGTCTTAGTCATCTTGCCCATGAGGCATGGTTCGCAAGCATCAATTGGTTCATAATCAAGTGATTCCAAAAGCCCATCAACATGGATTTTCTTCATGCGCTTTACACCAATATGACCTAACCGGCAGTGCCACAAATAAGTTGCACTATCATTATTAACTTTGCATCTTTTGGCTTCAATATTATAAAAAAATGTGTATCACCACGATCGAGATCCAACAAAACATTTTCATTGGGTGTATGACCATAGAAGGTTTTATTCATGTAAACAGAACAACAATTATTCTCTAACTTAGATGAATAACCGTATTGCAATAAACATGATCCAATCATATTCATGCTCAACGCAAACACTAAACAACATTTATTTAGGTTTAACACTAATCCCGAAAGTATAGGGAGTGTGCGATGATGATCATATCAATCTTGGAACCACTTCCAACACACATTGTCACTTCACCCTTAACTAGTCTCTGTTCATTCTGCAACTCCCGTTTCGAGTTACTACTCTTAGCAACTGAACCAGTATCAAATACCGAGGGGTTGCTATAAACACTAGTAAAGTACACATCAATAACCTGTATATCAAATATACCCTTGTTCACTTTGCCATCCTTCTTATCCACTAGACATTCAGGGCATTTCCGCTTCCAATGACCAGTCCCTTTGCAGTAGAAGCACTTAGTCTCAGGCTTAGGTCTAGACTTGGGCTTCTTCACTTCAGTAGCAACTTGCTTGCCGTTCTTCTTGAAGTTCCCTTTCTTTCCCTTGGCCCTTTTCTTGAACCTAGTGGTCTTGTTAATCATCAACACTTGATGCTCTTTCTTGATTTCTACCTTCATCGATTTCTGTTGGAAATATGCCCTAGAGGCAATAATAAAAGCATTATTATTATATTTCCTTGTTCAAGATAATTGTCTTTATTCATGCTATAATTGTGTTATCTGGAAATCGTAATACATGTGTGAATAATAGACACCAACATGTCCCTAGTAAGCCTCTAGTTGACTAGCTCGTTGATCAACAGATAGTCATGGTTTCCTGACTATGGACATTGGATGTCATTGATAACGGGATCACATCATTAGGAGAATGATGTGATGGACAAGACCCAATCCTAAACATAGCACAAGATCGTATAGTTCGTTTGCTAGAGTTTTCCAATGTCAAGTATCTTTTCCTTAGACCATGAGATCGTGTAACTCCCGGATACCGTAGGAGTGCTTTGGGTGTACCAAACGTCACAACGTAACTGGGTGACTATAAAGGTATACTACGGGTATCTTCAAAAGTGTCTGTTGGGTTGACATGGATCAAGACTGGGATTTGTCACTCCGTATGACGGAGAGGTATCACTGGGCCCACTCGGCAATGCATCATCATTATGAGCTCAAAGTGACCAAGTGTCTGGTCATGGGATCATGCATTACGGTACGAGTAAAGTGACTTGCCGGTAACGAGATTGAACGAGGTATTGGGATACCGACGATCGAATCTCGGGCAAGTAACATACCGATTGACAAAGGGAATTGTATACGGGGTTGCTTGAATCCTCGACATCGTGGTTCATCCGATGAGATCATCGAGGAGCATGTGGGAGCCAACATGGGTATCCAGATCCCGCTATTGGTTATTGACCGGAGAGTCGTCTCGGTCATGTCTACATGTCTCCCGAACCCGTAGGGTCTACACACTTAAGGTTCGGTGACGCTAGGGTTGTAGGGATATGTATATGCAGTAACCCGAATGTTGTTCGGAGTCCCGGATGAGATCCCGAACGTCACGAGGAGTTCCGGAATGGTCCGGAGGTAAAGAATTATATATAGCAAGTACTATTTTGGGCATCGGGACAAGTTTCGGAGTCACCGGTATTGTACCGGGACCACCGGAAGGGTCCCGGGGGTCCACCGGGTGGGGCCACCTGCCCCGGGGGGCCACATGGGCTGTAGGGGGTGCGCCTTGGCCTATATGGGCCAAGGGCACCAGTCCCAAGAGGCCCATGCGCCTAGGGTTCAAGGAAGGGAAGAGTCCCAAAGGGGGAAGGCACCTCCTAGGTGCCTTGGGGAGGAGGGATTCCTCCCTTGGCCGCACCCCCCCTAGGAGATTGGATATTCTAGGGCCGGCGCCCCCCCTTGGACTCCCTATATATAGTGGGGGAAGGAGGGCCTCTCAAACGACGCCTTTGGTGCCTCCCTCTCCCTCTCCAACACATCCTCCTCCTCCATAGTGCTTGGCGAAGCCCTGCCGGAGTACTGCAGCTCCATCTCCACCATGCCATCGTGCTGCTGCTGGAGCCATCTTCCTCAACCTCTCCTTCCCCCTTGCTGGATCAAGAAGGAGGAGACATTACGCTTACCGTACGTGTGTTGAACGCGGAGGTGTCATCCGTTCGGCGCTAGGATCTCCGGTGATTTGGATCACGTCGAGTACGCCTTCCTCATCCCCGTTCTTTGAACGCTCCGCGCGTGATCTACAAAGGTATGTAGATGCAATCCGATCACTCGTTGCTAGATGAACTCCTAGATGGATCTTGGTGAAACCGTTGGAAATTTTTTGTTTTCTGCAACGTTCCCCAACAGTGGCATCATGAGCTAGGTCTATGCGTAGTTCTTTTTGCACGAGTAGAACACAATTTGTTGTGGGCGTTGATGTTGTCAACTTTCTTGCCGCTACTAGTCTTATCTTGCTTCAACGGTATTGTGGGATGAAGCGGCCCGGACCAACCTTACACGTACGCTTAGGTGAGACCGGTTCCACCGACTAACATGCACTAGTTGCATAAGGTGGCTGGCGGGTGTCTGTCTCTCCCACTTTAGTTGGAGCGGATTCGATGAAAAGGGTCCTTATGAAGGGTAAATAGAAGTTGACAAATCACGTTGTGGCTTTCACGTAGGTAAGAAAACGTTCTTGCTAGAACCCTACTTCAGCCACGTAAAACATGCAACAACATTTAGAGGACGTCTAACTTGTTTTTGCAGCAAGTGCTTTGTGATGTGATATGGCCAAAGTTGTGATGAATAATGAATGATATATATGTGATGTATGAGATGTTCATGCTATTGTAATAGGAATCACGACTTGCATGTCGATGAGTATGACAACCGGCAGGAGCCATAGGAGTTGTCTTTATTTTTTGTATGACCTGCGTGTCATTGAGAAACGCCATGTAAATTACTTTACTTTATTGCTAAACGCGTTAGCCATAGTAGTAGAAGTAATAGTTGGCGAGCAACTTCATGGAGACACGATGATGGAGATCATGGTGTCATGCCGGTGACAAGATGATCATGGAGCCCCAAGATGGAGATCAAAGGAGCTATGTGATATTGGCCATATCATGTCACTATTATTATTTGATTGCATGTGATGTTTATCATATTTATGCATCTTGTTTACTTAGAACGACGGTAGTAAATAAGATGATCCCTCATAATAATTTCAAGAAAGTATTCCCCCTAACTGTGCACCGTTGCGACAGTTCGTTGTTTTGAAGCACCGCGTGATGATCGGGTGTGATAGATTCTAACGTTCACATACAACGGGTGTAAGACAGATTTACACATGCAAAACACTTAGGTTAACTTGACGAGCCTAGCATGTACAGACATGGCCTCGGAACACAGAAGACCGAAAGGTCGAGCATGAGTCGTATAGAAGATACGATCAACATGAAGATGTTCACCGACGTTGACTAGTCCGTCTCACGTGATGATCGGACACGGCCTAGTTAACTCGGATCATGTTATACTTAGATGACTGGAGGGATGTCTATCTGAGTGGGAGTTCATTATAATTTGATTAGATGAACTTAATTATCATGAACTTAGTCTAAAATATTTACAATATGTCTTGTAGATCAAATGGCCAACGTAGTCCTCAACTTCAACGCGTTCCTAGAGAAAACCAAGCTGAAAGACGATGGCAGCAACTACACGGACTGGGTCCGGAACCTGAGGATCATCCTCATAGCTGCCAAGAAAGATTATGTCCTACAAGCACCGCTAGGTGACGCACCTGTTCTCCCTGCAGAACAAGACGTTATGAATGCTTGGCAGGCACGTACCGATGAATACTCCCTTGTTCAATGCGGCATGCTTTACAGCTTAGAGCCAGGGCTCCAAAAACGTTTTGAGAGACACGGAGCATATGAGATGTTCGAAGAGCTGAAAATGGTTTTCCAAGCTCATGCCCGGGTCGAGAGATATCAAGTCTCCGACAAGTTCTTCAGCTGTAAGATGGAGGAAAACAGTTCTGTCAGTGAGCACATACTCACTATGTCTGGGTTGCATAACCACTTGACTCAGCTGGGAGTTAATCTCCCGGATGACGCGGTCATTGATAGAATCCTTCAGTTGCTTCCACCGAGCTACAAGAGCTTTGTGATGAACTTCAATATGCAGGGGATGGAAAAAACCATTCCTGAAGTATTTGCAATGCTGAAATCAGTAGAGGTAGAAGTCAAAAAGGAACATCAAGTGTTGATGGTGAATAAAACCACTAAGTTCAAGAAAGGCAAGGGTAAGAAAACCTTCAAGAAAGACGGCAAGGGAGTTGCCGCGCCCGGCAAGCAAGCTGCCGAGAAGAAGCCAAAGAATGGACCCAAGCCCGAGACTGAGTGCTTTTATTGCAAGGAAAGTGGTCACTGGAAGCGGAACTGCCCCAAATACTTAGCGGACAAGAAGGCTGGCAAAACGAAAGGTATATGTGATATACATGTAATTGATGTGTACCTTACCAGTACTCGTAGTAGCTCCTGGGCATTTGATACCGGTGCAGTTGCTCACATTTGTAACTCAAAGCAGGAGCTGCAGAATAAGCGGAGACTGGCGAAGGACGAGGTGACGATGCGCGTCGGGAATGGTTCCAAGGTCGATGTGATCGTCGTCGGCACGCTACCTCTACATTTACCTACGAGATTAGTTTTGAACCTCAATAATTGTTATTTAGTGCCAAGTTTGAGCATGAACATTGTATCAGGATCTCGTTTAATACGAGATGGCTACTCATTTAAATCCGAGAATAATGGTTGTTCTATTTATATGAGAGATATGTTTTATGGTCATGCTCCGATGGTAAATGGTTTATTCTTAATGAATCTCGAGCATAATGCTACACATATTCATAGTGTGAGTACCAAAAGATGTAAGGTTGATAATGATAGTCCCACATACTTGTGGCACTGCCGCCTTGGTCACATAGGTGTCAAACGCATGAAGAAGCTCCATGCTGATGGACTTTTAGAGTCTCTTGATTACGAATCATTTGACACGTGCGAACCATGCCTCATGGGTAAAATGACCAAGATTCCGTTCTCAGGAACAATGGAGCGAGCAACCAACTTATTGGAAATCATACATACTGATGTGTGCGATCCAATGAGTGTTGAGGCTCGCGGTGGCTATCGTTATGTTCTCACCCTCACTGATGACTTAAGTAGATTTGGGTATGTCTACTTAATGAAACACAAGTCCGAGACCTTTGAAAAGTTCAAGGAATTTCAGAGTGAGGTTGAGAATCAACGTGACAGAAAAATCAAGTTCCTACGATCAGATCATGGAGGAGAATACTTGAGTCACGAGTTTGGCACACACTTAAGAAAATGTGGAATAGTTTCACAGCTCACGCCGCCTGGAACACCTCAGCGTAATGGTGTGTCCGAACGTCGTAACTGCACTCTATTAGATATGGTGCGATCTACGATGTCTCTTGCTAATTTACCGCTATCTTTTTGGGGCTATGCTTTAGAGACTGCCGCATTCACTTTAAATAGGGCTCCGTCGAAATCCTTTGAGACGACACCGTTTGAATTATGGTTTGGGAAGAAACCTAAGCTGTCATTTCTAAAAGTTTGGGGATGCGATGCTTATGTCAAGAAACTTCAACCTGAAAAGCTCGAACCCAAATCGGAAAAATGCGTCTTCATAGGATACCCTAAAGAAACTATTGGGTATACCTTCTACCTCAGATCCGAAGGCAAGATCTTTGTTGCCAAGAATGGATCCTTTCTGGAGAAAGAGTTTCTCTCGAAAGAAGTAAGTGGGAGGAAAGTAGAACTTGATGAAGTATTACCTCTTGAACCGGAAAATGGCGCAACTCAAGAAAATGTTCCTGAGGTGCCTGCACTAACTAGAGAGGAAGTTAATGATGATGATCAAGATACTTCTGATGAAGCTCCTACTGAAATTCGAAGGTCCACAAGGACACGTTCCGCACCAGAGTGGTACGACAACCCTGTCTTGGAAATCATGTTGTTAGACAACGGTGAACCTTCGAACTATGAAGAAGCGATGGCGGACCCGGATTCTGACATGAAAACGAAGTATGGACTTTGACTGACTTGCCCGTTGAGCGGCGAGCCATAGAAAATAAATGGATCTTTAAGAAGAAGACAGACGCGGATGGTAATGTGACCATCTATAAAGCTCGGCTTGTCGCTAAGGGTTATCGACAAGTTCAAGGGGTTGACTACGATGAGACTTTCTCACCGGTAGCGAAGCTGAAGTCCGTCCGAATCATGTTAGCGATTGCCGCATTCTATGATTATGAAATATGGCAAATGGACGTCAAAACGGCATTCCTTAATGGTTTCCTTAAGGAAGAATTGTATATGATGCAGCCGGAAGGTTTTGTCGATCCTAAGAATGCTGACAAGGTGTGCAAGCTCCAACGCTCGATTTATGGGTTGGTGCAAGCATCTCGGAGTTGGAACATTCGCTTTGATGAGATGATCAAAGCGTTTGGGTTTACGCAGACTTATGGAGAAGCCTGTGTTTACAAGAAAGTGAGTGGGAGCTCTGTAGCATTTCTCATATTATATGTAGATGACATACTTTTGATGGGAATTGATATAGAACTCTTGGATAGCATAAAGGCCTACTTGAATAAGAGTTTTTCAATGAAGGACCTTGGAGAAGTTGCTTATATATTAGGCATCAAGATCTATAGAGATAGATTAAGACGCCTCATAGGTCTTTCACAAAGCACATGCCTTGATAAGATATTGAAGAAGTTCAATATGGATCAGTCTAAGAAGGGGTTCTTACCTATGTTACAAGGTGTTAAATTGAGCTCAGCTCAATGTCCGACCACAGCAGAAGATATAGAAGAGATGAGTGTCATCCCCTATGCCTCAGCCATAGGTTCTATTATGTATGCCATGATGTGTGCCAGACCTGATGTAAACCTTGCCGTGAGTTTGGTTGGAAGGTACCAAAGTAATCCCGGCAAGGAACACTGGACAGCGGTCAAGAATATCCTGAAGTACCTGAAAAGGACTAAGGAAATGTTTCTCGTTTATGGAGGTGACGAAGAGCTTGTCGTAAAGGGTTACGTCGACGCTAGCTTCGACACAGATCTGGATGACTCTAAGTCACAAACCGGATATGTGTATATTTTGAATGGTGGGGCAGTAAGCTGGTGCAGTTGCAAGCAGAGCGTCATGGCGGGATCTACATGTGAAGCGGAGTACATGGCAGCCTCGGAGGCAGCACATGAAGCAATTTGGGTGAAGGAGTTCATCACCGACCTAGGAGTCATACCCAATGCGTCGAGGCCGATCAAGCTCTTCTGTGACAACACTGGAGCTATTGCTCTTGCCAAGGATCCCAGGTTTCACAAGAAGACAAGGCACATCAAGTGTTGCTTCAACTCCATTCGTGAAAATGTTCAAAATGGAGACATAGATATTTGTAAAGTACATACGGACCTGAATGTAGCAGATCCATTGACTAAACCTCTCCCTAGAGCAAAACATGATCAACACCAGGATTCCATGGGAGTTCGATTCATCACAATGTAACTAGATTATTGACTCTAGTGCAAGTGGGAGACTGTTGGAAATATGCCCTAGAGGCAATAATAAAAGCATTATTATTATATTTCCTTGTTCATGATAATTGTCTTTATTCATGCTATAATTGTGTTATCCGGAAATCGTAATACATGTGTGAATAATAGACACCAACATGTCCCTAGTAAGCCTCTAGTTGACTAGCTCGTTGATCAACAGAGATTAAACAAGGTATTGGGATACCGACGATCGAATCTCGGGCAAGTAACATACCGATTGACAAAGGGAATTGTATACGGGGTTGCTTGAATCCTTGACATCGTGGTTCATCCGATGAGATCATCGAGGAGCATGTGGGAGCCAACATGGGTATCCAGATCCCGCTATTGGTTATTGACCGGAGAGTCGTCTCGGTCATGTCTACATGTCTCCCGAACCCGTAGGTTCTACACACTTAAGGTTCGGTGACGCTAGGGTTGTAGGGATATGTATATGCAGTAACGAATGTTGTTCGGAGTCCCGGATGAGATCCCGGACGTCACGAGGAGTTCCGGATGGTCTGGAGGTAAAGAATTATATATAGCAAGTACTATTTCGGGCATCGGGACAAGTTTCGGAGTCACCGGTATTGTACCGGGACCACCGGAAGGGTCCCGGGGGTCCACCGGGTGGGGCCACCTGCCCCGGGGGGCCACATGGGCTGTAGGGGGTGCACCTTGGCCTATATGGGCCAAGGGCACCAGCCCCAAGAGGCCCATGCGCCTAGGGTTCAAGGAAGGCAAGAGTCCCAAAGGGGGAAGGCACCTCCTAGGTGCCTTGGGGAGGAGGGATTCCTCCCTTGGCCGCACCCCCCCTAGGAGATTGGATCTCCTAGGGCCGGCGCCCCCCCTTGGACTCCCTATATATAGTGGGGGAAGGAGGGCCTCTCAAACGACGCCTTTGGTGCCTCCCTCTCCCTCTCCAACACATCCTCCTCCTCCATAGTGCTTGGCGAAGCCCTGCCGGAGTACTGCAGCTCCATCTCCACCACGCTGTCGTGCTGCTGCTGGAGCCATCTTCCTCAACCTCTCCTTCCCCCTTGCTGGATCAAGAAGGAGGAGACGTTACGCTTACCGTACGTGTGTTGAACGCGGAGGTGTCGTCCGTTCGGCGCTAGGATCTCCGGTGATTTGGATCACGTTGAGTACGCCTTCCTCATCCCCGTTCTTTGAAAGCTTCCGCGCGTGATCTACAAAGGTATGTAGATGCAATCCGATCACTCGTTGCTAGATGAATTCCTAGATGGATCTTGGTGAAACCGTAGGAAAATTTTTGTTTTCTGCAACGTTCCCCAGCAATTTCATCATCATGAAAAGCTCGGGAATCATTTATGTCATCCCTTGCATACTATAGTTCATCACGAAGTTCTAGTAACTCGGTGATGGTGACTAGAGAACTTTGTCAATTACTCTCTTATTTGGAAGATTAACTCCCACTTGATTCAAGCAATTGTAGTAGTCAGACAATCTGAGCACATGCTCACTGGTTGAGCTATTCTCCTCCATCTTGTAGGCAAAGTACTGTCAGAGGTCTCATACCTCTCGACACGGGCATGAATATGAAATACCAATTTCAACTCTTGGAACATCTTATATGCTCCATGGCGTTCAAAACGTCTTTGAAGCCCCGATTCTAAGCCGTTAAGCATGGTGCACTAAACTATCAAGTAGTCATCATATTGAGCTAGCCAAACATTCATAACGTCTGCATCTGCTCCTGCAATAGGTCAGTCACCTAGCGATGCATTAAGGACATAATTCTTCTATGCAGCAATGAGGATAAGCCTCAGATCACGGACCCAGTCCGCATCATTGCTACTATCATCTTTCAACTTAGTTTTCTCTAGGAACATATCTAAAATATAGGGAAGCAATAACGCGAGCTATTGATCTACAACATAGATATGCAAATACTACCAGGACTAAGTTCATGATAAATTTAAGTTCAATTAATCATATTACTTAGGAACTCCCACTTAGAAAGACATCCCTCTAATCTTCTAAGTGATCACGTGATCCAAATCAACTAAACCATAACCGATCATCACGTGAAATGGAGTAGTTTTCAATGGTGAACATCATTATGTTGATCATATCTACTATATGATTCATGCTCGACCTTTCGGTCTCCAGTGTTTCGAGGCCATATCTACATATGCTAGGCTCGTCAAGTTTAACCCGAGTATTTCTGCATGTGCAAAACTGGCTTGCACCCGTTGTAGATGGACGTAGAGCTTATCACACCCGATCATCACGTGGTTTCTGGGCACGACGAACTTTAGCAACGGTGCATACTCAGGGAGAACACTTTTATCTTGAAATTTAGTGAGAGATCATCTTATAATGCTACCGTCATAACTAAGCAAAGTAAGATGTATAAAAGATAAACATCACATGCAATCAAAATATGTGACATGATATGGCCATCATCATCTTGTGCCTTTGATCTCTATCTCCAAAGCATCGTCATGATCTCCATCATCACCGGCATGACACCATGATCTCCATCATCTTGATCTATATCAATGTGTCGTCACATGGTCGTCTCGCCAACTATTGCTCTTGCAACTATTGCTATCGCATAGCGATAAAGTAAAGCAATTATTTGGCACTTGCATCTTATGCAATAAAGAGACAACCTAAAGGCTTCTGCCAATTGCCGATAACTTCAACAAAACATGATCATCTCATACAACAACTTATATCTCATCACGTCTTGACCATATCACATCACAACATGCCCTGCAAAAACAAGTTAGACGTCCTCTACTTTGTTGTTGCAAGTTTTACGTGGCTGCTACGGGATGAGCAAGAACCGTTCTTACCTACGCATCAAAACCACAACGATAGTTTGTCAAGTTGGTGCTGTTTTAACCTTCTCAAGGACCGAGCGTAGCCACACTCGGTTCAACTAAAGTTGGAGAAACTGACACCCGCTAGTCACCTGTGTGCATAGCACGGCGGTAAAACCAGTCTCGCGTAAGCGTACGCGTAATGTCGGTCTGGGCCGCTTCATCCAACAATACCGCCGAACCAAAGTATGACATGTTGGTAAGCAATATGACTTATATCGCCCACAACTCACTTGTGTTCTACTCGTGCATATAACATCAACGCATAAAACCAGGCTCGGATGCCACTGTTGGGGAACGTAGCAATTTCAAAAAAATTCCTACGCACACGCAAGATCATGGTGATGCATATCAAGGAGAGGGGAGAGTGTTGTCCACGTACCCTCGTAGACCGAAAGCGGAAGCGTTAGCACAACGCGGTTGATGTAGTCGTACGTCTTCACGATCCGACCGATCCAAGTACCTAACGTACGGCACCTCCGAGTTCAGCACACGTTCAGCTCGATGACGTCCCGCGAACTCTGATCCAGCAGAGCTTCATGGGAGAGTTCCATCAGCACGACGGCGTGGTGACGGTGATGATGTTGCTACCGACGCAGGGCTTCACCTAAGCACTGCTACGATATGACCGAGGTGGAATATGGTGGAGGGGGGCACCGCACACGGCTGGGAGAGATCAATAGATCAACTTGTGTGTCTAGAGGTGCCCCCCTGCCCCTGTATATAAAGGAGCAAGGGGGAGGCCGGACGGCCCTCTATGAGTGGGCCAGGAGGAGGAGTCCTCCTCCTAGTAGGAGTAGGACTCCCCTTTCCTACTCCTACTAGGAGGAGGAAAGGAAGGAGGAGAAGGATAAGGAAGGAGAAGGAGGAAAAGGAGGAAAGGAGGACCGGCCCCCTAGTCCAATTCGGTTTGGGCTAGGGGGGTCGCGCGCCCTGTGTCGTGGTTCTAAGTCTGATAGTAGTGTAGGGGGGTAAGTATGGAGAGGCGAGATCTTAGCTATGGAGAAGTTGTAAGCACGCAAGGTTTACGAGTTCAGGCCCTTCTCGGAGGAAGTAATAGCCCTACGTCTCGGAGCCCGGAGGCGGTCGACTGGATTATGCGTGTATGAATTACAGGGGTGCGAACCCTTGTCCCTGAGGAGGGGGGTGGCTTATATAGAGTTCGCCAGACCCCTCCCGCCCTCAGTTACAAAGGGTTTAAATACATTAATATCGGGCGTTACTGGTAACGCCCCTAATAAAGTGCTATGATGACCATAAAAGCTACTTAATAACCGACAGTTAGCATGCAGAGTGCCCTTAGTTCTCCTGACCGTCGAGTGGTTGCTTCTTGGTCGAGTGATTGCTTGTTGGTCGAGTATCTTCGAGTATGTCGAGTGGAACACCTCCAAGTCGATTGAAAGGTGATTTCTTCTGGAGATGTCCTTGGGTAGGTCAGTTTGGACAGGTCCATGACCCTACCCTAGGTACATAGCTTCATCACCCTGCCTCCTCTCTTCCACCACTTGGCCCATGAGGCCCATTACTTCTTCCGCGTATTACCATAACTCCCCGGTACCCCCGAAAATACCCGAATCACTCGGAACCTTTCCGATGTTCGAATATATCGATTTTTACATCTCGACCATTTCGAGACTCCTCGTCATGTCCCCGATCTCATCCGGGACTCCGAACTACCTTCGGTACATCAAATCACATAAACTCATAATACAATCGTCATCGAACTTTAAGCGTGCGGACCCTACGGGTTCGAGAACTACGTAGACATGACCGAGACACGTCTCCGGTTAATAACCAATAGCGGAACCTGGATGCTCATATTGTCTCCTACATATTCTACGAAGATCTTTATCGGTCAAACCGCATAACAACATACGTTGTTCCCTTGTCATCGGTATGTTACTTGCCCGAGATTCGACCGTCGGTATCTCAATACCTAGTTCAATCTTGTTGCCGGCAAGTCTCTTTACTTGTTCTGTAACACATCATTCCGCAACTAACTCATTAGTTGCAATGCTTGCAAGGCTTATAGTGATGTGCATTACCGAGTGGGCCCAGAGATACCTCTCCGACAATCAGAGTGACAAATCCTAATCTCGAAATATGCCAATCCAACAAGTACCTTCGGAGACACCTGTAGAGCACCTTTATAATCACCCAGTTATGTTGTGACGTTTGGTAGCACACAAAGTGTTCCTCCGGTAAACGGAAGTTGCATAATCTCATAGTCATAGGAACATGTATAAGTCATGAAGAAAGCAATAGCAACAAACTAAACGATCAAGTGCTATGCTAACGGAATGGGTCAAGTCAATCACATGATTCTCTAATGATGTGACCCCGTTAATCAAATGACAACTCATGTCTATGGCTAGGAAACTTAACCATCTTTGATTCAAGGAGCCAGTCAAGTAGAGGTATACTAGTGACATACTGTTTGTCTATGTATTCACACATGTATTATGTTTCCGGTTAATACAATTCTAGCATGAATAATAAACATTTACCATGATATAAGGAAATAAATAATAACTTTATTATTGTCTCTAGGGCATATTTCCTTCAGTTCTCATAGTGCAAAATCATATCCACCAGGGTCATTTCACCGTCTAGGTGGAGGTGAAGGCATGAGTTCAGGCTTTCACTCCACTCGTTGCTTTTCATGCCAAGACAAAACCCCTCTGTCAGATAAGCCGCGGCCCACAGTCTCCTCTTCTTATACATCCATCTCAACCATGTTACAGTTCTTTTTCGACTGCCATCTTTTGGAAAATGCGTGCCATCTCTCCTCAAACGTGGTCGTGGACGTGTTGTAGTACAGAAGAGTTCGGAACTCCTCCAAGGACTTGTGACTGAGGTGAATCTTCATATTTTTCTCTATGTGCCACGTACATATACGGTGCCACACGTCTGGCAAGACTTCGCGAATTGCCTTGATCATCGCAGCGTTGGCGTCTGTGATAACACTCTTAGGCATCTTTTGACACATGGACCTCAAAAAAGTCTGCAGAAGCCACACGTATGTCTCCTCGGTCTCGTCTGAAACTATGGCACAACCAAAAACAGTGGTCTTCCGGTGATTGTTAAGACCAACAAAAGGTATGAATGGCATACCATAGCGGTTCATCTTGTATGTGCTGTCAAATACAAGCACGTCGCCGAAGTCCTCATAGTCATGACGAGACTGGGAGTTGCACCAGAACATCCTATTCAAACGTCCTTCCTTATCTAGCTTGTACTCGAAAAAGAAGCTAGGATCCCTCTATTTCCTACTGGCCATGATGCCTAAGGCTGTGGTAGCATCACCTTTTGAAAGCAGCTTCCTCTTCTCCTTGGCGCAAAGGTTGTATATTTCACGCCTGGTAAAACCAACACCGCCGTACCATACATGTTTGCTGATGAAGCAATCCATCAT
Organism: Triticum aestivum; assembly: GCF_018294505.1. Lineage (NCBI taxonomy): Eukaryota > Viridiplantae > Streptophyta > Magnoliopsida > Poales > Poaceae > Triticum > Triticum aestivum. Next base: position 27,479,370 of record NC_057812.1, read on the forward strand.
GTCGTGAATTCTAATCCCTGTAGCTCCCATGGACATTATCTCATGCTTCTGGTACTCTGATTTTTCTGTGGGACCAAAGAAAAGGTACCTCGTCCGGTCCTGCCAACATATGGCTATGCTTGTCCTCAAAACTTTCAACATACCAAACCCCACGCTTTTGGTCAAGCTTGACGGTCAGGTGCGCTTCCAAAAGCAGCATGTCTCGGCTCTGAGCCTACGGCTGTGTCCTTCCTCGGTTAGCAACTTGCTGTCACGTTTCCCTTGTTTGAAACAAACAAACCGCCTATAACGCGTATGACGTGACTCCGTTTTGCTATACCTGAACTTATTCTTTCTAATGCTGAAACCATTAACTCTAGCATAGCTGTTGTAGAAATCATAAGAAGCATCGTGAGACGTAAAGGTCATTTCTATTATCTGCATGAACATATCCCTATTATCATCTGCACTGGCAGTATCTTGGACATTCTTTGCCCCATCATCTTGTGTCACCTACACAATCAAACCACAACCATGAAAATAGTTTTCTATGGTTTAACATTACTTACTTCCATAGAACATTGATTACACACATACCTCACTCATGATGACCGACGACTGGGACTCTCCGGAATCAGGTGCATCTAATGATTCATCGTTAAGGCCTGTCTCCGCGTCAGATTCACCATAATAGTCGTACGCATTATGACATTCGGAAATGAACTGAAAAATACAACACAAATACAAAAATACTTATCATATAATATTCCAGAACAAATTCAATTTGCATGCCAACAAAAAATTTCACTTACGTACCTGACTAATGTAATCTTCATTCGAGAGCTCCGAGTTGTTATCCTGATCATCATCAAGCTCATCGATCTATAAATTCTCAACACAAAGATTTAATGTTGTCGGATGCCACCAAAAAATTTCAAAATGACAATGCCACTCACATTAAGATCGTCCCATTCGTTCCCATTCTCTGACCGATCTTCACGATCTGAATTTTCATCATCTGACCAATCTTCTATCCAGTCTTTTGTCAGTTCTCCAAACTCCATGTCTACCATGATATCAGTTAACTCCTCGTCCGCCATTTCCTACAACCAATAATATGTATCATCACATGTGCAAACATTATCAATGATGAAATATGCAACACATAGCACACGATCAAGGATGTTATGTAAACAACCGCAACCGAGGCCGTTCAGATCTGCCAAACTTAGTAAGGAAGATGGCCACGGCACCCGTCGTGATCACTTTCAATCGCGAGGAACTGCACGATCTCAAAACCTAGCTTGATCTGTGATTACACTAGTGCAGAACCGGGCAATAGCACCGGTTTGTAAGGCCCTTTAGTGCCGGTTTAGTAACCGGCACTAAAGTGTGGGCACTAAAGGCCCCCCCTTTAGTACCGGTTCAGCACGAACCGGTGCTAAAGGGAAACCACGTGGCACGAGCCAGCTCCGGGGGCCGGGAGCCCTTTAGTACCGGTTGGTAACACCAACCGGTACTAAAATGTTTGTGGGTTTTTGTTTTATTTTTTATTTTTCAATTAAATTTGTGTTATCAATTTAATTTAGGATTGTTTTACGATATAATGAGTTGTAGTCGTCATCATCATCATCATCATCATCATCATCATCATCATCATCGCATATTAATAAATAAATAAACTCTAGCTAGCTAAAAATCATCGTAGTCGTCTAATTACCACTATTTAATCATTATAGTCATTACCGCTGGCTATCTAATCATCACCAACACTGGCTAGCTTAAAGAGAAAACATTCACTTTGTGACAGAAGCAAAGATATCATCAATTTCAACATAATCATCACCAACATTGAAGTTCAGGACACGAACATGAGACAAGTACTAATTAAGAGCATGAACTAGTAGCTACTCCTGCTGCTCCCTCTCAGGTAGAATAGCATAGAACATGTATAGCTCTCCTGATTCATCATACTGGAGCATGCAGATAAATCTGTCTTCTAATCTTGGGTTGCGCTTCTCCTTGCTGCCTCCTAGTACTTCTATGTGATCGTTAACAATTTTGCTCCAATCTTTCACTATTAAGCATTCTTCGCTTTCAGAAATCCTGAATGCACTCATGTGCAATGTAGGATATCTTGGCTGTAAGCTAACCATTGACATGTCACCTTTAGTCTCGATCCACTGAGGCACAACTGTCATCGGAAGTCCCTGTTGAAGAACATCGTATATAGTAATTAATATACTAAGCAATGAAAGTTTAGCTTCAAAAATAATGTATGCAAAAGATGCACTAATTAAGGACAAATAGTTAAAATCTTACCATCTTTCGATTATAGATGTGACCGTAGTTCAATACGATCACCATTGGTCGCACGTTTTGAGTACTAACATTTCTAAGTTCAGGAAAAAAATTTGTCTTGACGGTATTAAGATTCTCAAGCCATGAAACATAATGACTTATCTCCTCGCAGTTTAGTTGAGCCCCGGGGCAGTAGTAGGTCCTCTCTACCAAGCGCCGGACATGTTTGCTTGAACCGAAATAAGCTGACAATATAAATTAGTTGTCAACTATTTTGGAATAAACTGTATCAAAAACATAAACATATGCATGCATGGTTGAGAAAAACTCACATAATGGTAGAACTGGAGGCGTTTGCACATCGACCCAGATGTCTATATTACCTTCAATATCATCTTCCGGACGAATATCAAAAGTGATAACCATATCAGGCTCAAATGCATAAGCCTTGCATAGTGTTTGCCAAGTTTTGCATTCAAAATGGGTGTATGTGTCTCCATTATATAATTTGACGTTGAAAGTATACCCATGCTCCGTCTTCAAGTAAACTCTTTTTACCTCCATATCATCTATAGCACTAAAACTTATCTTATCCAAGACAAAGATTCTTGCATGGCAGGGGATGCGCTAGTAGAATAGTGAAAATTTAAAGTTATAAGTTAAAGCAAATGAAGCATAAGTTTTGCATTCAAATAATAATTATTGTCAAAGTGACTTACTGTATCAACTTCGAATGTCTCATCCAGCTTGATGCTGAAGCGCCTACCATCAACAAGGAAATTTCTGTCGCACAGGCCGCGCTGGTCTTCACAGTGTTCGCACATAATAAAATCTTTTTCGTCGTCAGATGACATTTCCTATGTTCATATAGGTGAAACATTAAACACCTATTACTATCTAACATTAATTAATATCTAGCCAAATATATATTCATCTAACATTTGACATTAATATATCTAACTATATTCATCTCTAACAATTGACATTACTAAATATTTAACTTTTCTATCTAATTCATCTAACATTCGACATTAATCTAACATTTATATAAACTCAAAATATATAAAAAATTAAATAAACAGAAAAACTCATTAACAAATAATATTTTAATTAGATCATCAAATCTCAGGTACCTAAATTTTTTTACTAAAAATAAACTAGTTATATTAATTATTGAACTAGTTCAAATCTCATATACCTAAATAAACTAGTTCGACAATTTTCTTACTAAAAATAAACTAGTTATATTAATTATTCAACTAGTTCAAATCTCTAGTTCGATAATTTTCTTACTAAAAATAAACTAGTTCGACTAATGTGTGTGTATGTGTGTGTGCGTATATATATATGTGTGTGTATGTGTGTATGTGTGCGGCCCCGTACGCCGCCCCGTATGTACGAGTGGGGGCGGCGGCGTACGGGACGGGGGCGGCGGCGTACGTACGGGCGGGGGCGCCGGCGTACGGGCCGAGTGCGACGATGACGGACGGCGGCGCGGCGGGTACGCGAGAGCGAGAGACGTACGGGACCGCGGCGGGACGACGACGGACGGCGGCGCGCGGCGTTCGGGGCGGCGGCGACGACGGGCGACGGGCGGCGACGACGACGGGCGACGGGCGGCGACGACAACGACGGGCGACGACGACGGGTTCGAACGGCGCGCGAGAGGTTGGAGACGAAAGAAGTGGGGAGATCTAACTGAATTTTCGTAAGTGTTGTATATATAGGAGAGGCCTTTAGTACCGGTTGGAGCCACCAACCGGTACTAAAGGCCAACTTTGGCCAGGCCAAGAGGCGGGAAGAGCAGGCCTTTAGTACCGGTTGGTGGCTCCAACCGGTACTAAAGGGTGGTCTTTAGTACCGGTTGGAGCCACCAACCGGTACTAAAGGCCTCACGCTGGCACCCCAAAGTTTAGTCCCACCTCGCCGGGCGAAGGGCAGCCGCACTGGTTTATAAACCCAGCCGCGGCTACCTGTTTGAACTCCTCTATATAGCAGGCTTGTGGGCCTAAATTCTGCGCGCTGCCCTGTGAGTCTGCTGGGCCTTTAAGGCCTGTAATTGCACTCCCATGGCCTAGCAGACCCACAGGGCAGCGCCCCAATTTTTTTTATAGTTTTTTTCTTTTCTGCTTTATTTTCTTCTATTTATTTCTGCGTAGTTTTTTGTATAGTATTTTCTTTTCTGTTATATTTATTTTCTTCTATTTTTTCGTGAGTAGTTTTTCATCTAGTCTGCTTTATTTTTTCTTCTATTTATTTCTAAGTAGTTTTTTCTTTTCTGCTATATTTATTTTGTTCTATTTATTTTTGAATAGTTTTTTTTATATAGTTTTTTTCTTTTCAGCTATAGTTTTTTTTCTTTTCTGCTATTTTTTCTTTTCTGCAAAACTTGATGGTCAAAGTCTGGAGTTATAACCAAAGTTAAAAAAAAATGCCGACGTGCAATTAGTTTTTCATAACAGAAGAAGTCCGGAGTTGTAATAAGTTATTAAAAATAAAAAAGAGGTGCAATGCTCGTTAATTTGCTTCAAGCCTTTCGGAATAGTGTAAACTGCACTGCGCATAGCTCCGTGCAGTCTACCATATTCCCGAAGGCTTGAAGCTAAGCAACGTGAGCATTGAGCCTCTTCTTCATCGTCTCTTCACTCAGGGCTTATAAACCGCTCCTAGTCCCTCTCTCTTCGCGAGGTGGGACTAAAAACAGCTTGCCATAACCTCATTAGTACCGGTTCATGGTACGAACTGGCACTAAATGGTGATGGTGGGGCCATAGCCTGACCGTAGGCTAACACAGCCTCTTTAGTACCGGTTCGTGGTATGAACCGGTACTAAAGGTTCGCCACGAAGGGGTACTATTGATCGCCGCCACGAACCGGCACTAATGTACACATTAGTGCCGGCTCTAATTCAAACCGGCACTAATGTGCTTCACGTTTGACCCTTTTTCTACTAGTGAAGTCGTGCCCACGGTTATGGGCAGACGGGAATTTGTTAATGTCCGGTTGTAGAGAACGTGTTATGGTTTTTTTCGGACCAGAATACTGTACGTATACGGACTGGTTTATACAGGGCTAGACAGGGCTTGGATCTAGGCTACGGCGGGACAGGAAAAAAACAAACTCGCGAGAACAAAAATACCCCTCCAAAATTAGGTTAGGGGGGAGCACCGGAGCAGGGCTCGCGGACATGTATCCTGGTGTGGCAGCCCCCTCCTTGCCAACCCGTCTGAGGTTCAACATCGGTTGCGCACTGCTAGGGGGCGGCGTCCCAGCGCCGGCCCCTGTATCCGCCACAGGGATCAAGGCCCCGACCGCACTCGAGGTTGCCGCCATGGGTGAGATTACTGCTGCGGCAGCGGGCCTGCCGATGGAAGGTGGTGCCGCCCTGGGTGATGATCATTAATTTGAAAAAAAAGCTTCATTCATTTTGAAAAAAATACGATTAAAAAATATCCATGCATTTGAAAAATGTTCTCAAATTTAAGAAATATTCATGTACTAAAAAATGTTTCACGGATTTTAAAAAATATATTGAATTCGAAAAAGCTTACAAATTACAAAGGTTCACAAGTCTAAAAAATGTTTGTGAATTAATAAAATCTTGCTAATATTATTTAATCTGAAAAATGTTCCTGAATTTCAAAATTGTTGTCTAATTAGAGAAATGTTCGCGGACACAGAAAATGTTCTCAGATTGAAATAAATGTCCACGAATTGAAAATATATTCATGAATTTAAAAACAATTAGAAAATTTAAATTTAAAAGGACAAAAAATAAAAAAATAGAATAGTAACAGAAAAAAGAAACCAATATTAAAATCGCAAATAAAAACTGAATGAAAACCTGGATAAACGAAAACATAGAAAAATGAAAAATAAAATAAAATGATGAAACCTTCGTAAAACACAGGCGGAAGGTACTAAAACCAGAATGCAAACACAATGGGCTCGCGAAGGAGTAAACAACCCTGTGTCTCCGGATTGCTTTCTAGCTGGCCCAGTTAAACAAAAAAGTTGAATCCAACTTTTCCGAATAATTGAAAGCACTTATGTGAAAAAAAAATGAAATATTGCTTGAACTAATTTATACTCACTCTTTTGAAATAATTGAATTTTGCTCTCTTGAAATAATTGAAATCACTTTTCTGAAATATGGAATCTTTATAAAAACATTTCAATCAAAGGTTTTTGAAATAATAGGAATATTTGTTGTCGAAAATAAATTAATGGGACAAAGTTATGCCAAGTGAAGGTACAATGAGCGGATAGTGAGACACATGCTTTGTTGATCAGTTTATCTATCTTGATACCCGCGAAAATGTATCTATCTCAATTTTATGTTCCACTGCAACTTATGGATATATTCAGCTAATTAATTTGGAGGTGGACGTAACAGAGGTCTAGAGAGTAGCCGGAGTGACGGCCGGCAGCCGAACCTAGCTAAGACGCCGAAAAAATGTTCCGATCGCGTCCTCAAGACGCCGAAATTCGCCGGCTCGGTCCGTTTTTTGGCCCGGCTATCGCAGGCCGAACCCGGTGCACTAAGGGGCGCTCAGGGGCTTCGGCGCAAGAGAAAAGCACACCTGACACACATTGTCAAGTGAAAAGTCAAGCCAACCGGCTAGATTCGCCCCCACCCCCTGCGTTCTCGGCCGCCACCCTGCCGATCCCGGTGCCGCCCACTGCCCACCGCCCACCACCACTAGATAGGTCGTTCCCGCCGGAAAAGAGAGGCGGTTTCGCCGCGGCAGCCTTTCCACCATCGTCCGGGCGATTTTTCCGGCTTTCCGGCCGGAAAGGACGGTGTACCGGTGATGTGCGCCCACCGTGCCCGCAAGGCATGTTCAGCGATTTGCCTGCTCGGCGATGGACTCGGAGGACGAGGAGTCACTCGCTGCACTGCTGGAGGAGGAAGCCGAAGCCGACGTTCAGGAGGAGGAGCATCTCATGGTCCTCGCCGCCCTCGCCGGCCTGCTCGCGAGCAATGAAAAGCCACAGCGAGGTGGCTCGGCCCCGGGGCGGATGAAAGCAAAGAACCGGCATCGTCTGGAAGGCTACTGCATGCTCTACTCTGACTACTTCACCGACGCTCCACTGCTCAGCGACAAAGTATTTCGGTGCCGTTATCGGATGAGCCGAAAACTTTTGCTCAGGTTTGTGAATTCCATCCGGGAGTTCGACAACTACTTCAAGTGCAAGAAGGATTGCACCGGCAAACTTGGATTCACCTCAATCCAGAAGTGCACGACAGCGATGAGGATGCTTGCATTGCAGGTCTCCCGGTGATTCACTCGGCGACTATGGGTGCATGCCCGAGTCCACGACCATTGAGTGTTTCTACAAGTTCTGCAGGGCAGTGGTGGCAGTGTTTGGACCGCATTACTTGCGGACACCCAATGCGGAAGACACTGCTCGGATCCTAGCACAGAATGCAGCAAGACGATTTCTTGGGATGCTTGGAAGCATCAACTGCATGCATTGAAAATGGAAGAACTGTCCATTTGCTTGGCATGGGATGTACAAAGGCGCTAAAGGCGGTTGCAGTGTGGTACTTGAGGCGGTGGCCAGACAGGACCTCTGGATTTGGCACTCCTTCTTTGGTATGCCAGAAACTCACAATGACATCAACGTGCTGCAGTGCTCCCCTGTCTTTGTCAAGCTTGTTGAAGGTCATTCTCCTTCGATGAACTTCGATGTTAATGGGCGGCACTACAACAAGGGGTACTACCTAGCTGATGGCATCTATCCGAGATGGTCTACATTTGTGAAGACTATTTCAAACGCTATGCCAAGAGGCAAGAAGCCCCACTTTGCCAAGGTGCAGGAGGCTTGCAGGAAGGATATCGAACGGGCATTTGGTGTGCTCCAATCTCGATTTGCTGTTGTCTGGTACCCAGCTCAGACCTGGTCGAAAGATCAAATGTGGGAGATCATGACTTGCTGTGTCATCTTGCACAACATGATCATCGAGAGCGAGCAGGAAGAGCCAGTGTTTGACACCAAACCATACTACAGACAGGGTCCTCTAGTCGAAGTTGATCACCAACTACCGGCAACCTGGACTGCCTACCTCAATATGCGTCAGGAGATCCAAGACCCACAGGTGCATCATCAACTGCAGCAGGATCTAGTGGAGCACTTATGGAGGATCAAGGACGACGCCTAGCTCGAAGTGTGATGAAATATGAGGTTTTATTTCTTGAACTATATAATTTGTATTAAACTATTTGGTTTTTATTGATTTGTTGTTATAAATATGTGACACAAAAACCACGCCGAACCATGCCGAATATGGGCCGATTTGTGCCGATATCGGGCTGTTTTTTGTCGAAAGTGGGTCGAAAGGCGGCCTGGAACGGGCCGATATCGGCGCCTGAGGACGACCTGGGGCGATGGCTAAATGTCCATCCACCCCGAGAGCCGATTCTACCGCCGCCACGCCCTCAGACGGCGATATTTATGCCTCTTGTAAGGGCCAACGGACTCGAGATACTCTAAGAGCCGGCGTGCCAAACCCAAGACGACGAGTGACCGTTGCCGCCGGCCAATTAATCGCATGCACTTGATGATCGCCAACCAAAGCCATGTGCCATCGTTCAATGGCCGGCGCCCGTAGCTGCAGCGTCGCATCTTCAATGGTTTCTTCGCCTCCTACAAATAGAGGGAGAGGAAGGGGAATAGGGGATGCACCCGAATCAGAACCACACGCATTTCGTCACCAGTGAACAGCGCATACGATCCCAGCCCGGCCGGCCGTGCGCACCGGAGGAGAGATCATACTTAAGAGTGACATGGCGAAGGCCGCCGCTCGCCTCTCCACCGGCCGCCTGCTGGCGCTGGCCGTCGTGCTGTGCGCGGTCACGGCGGGCGAGTCCGCCAAGGCGAAGTACATCTCGCTCGACGCTCTGAGGGCCGGCCAGCCCCTCGTACATGGGGGCGGTGTCCTGGCGCCGGCGCCGGCCCCTGTAACCGCCGGAGGGATCAAGGCCCCAGCCGTCGTCAACGTTGGCGCCATGGGTGAGACGGCTGCCGCGGCAGCGGGCCAGCCGATGGAAGGCGGTGCCAGTGCCACTGTCCTCCGTCAGCAGCTCCACGCTTAGCGGCATGCCCTGCCCTTCACTTGTTCTTGATACTACTACTACTACTACTTCGCTGTATGTACGTACTCTCAAGTCAAGTAAATAAAATTCCACCCTTGTTGTAGCATGTCCATTGTGGATGGAAGCTTGTTAATTACGAATGACGTAGGTGTAATCCTCAATTACTCATGTGTACATACGTCGGCAATTATACAATCTCTTCAGGGTTGAACTGTCACGCCGAACAGAAAGGGAAACAGAGAGAGTGCAGGGTAGGTTTCAGATGTTCAGATAGCATTCGGTAAGCTGCAGCAGCTGCTTCGAATGTTTCAAATGGAATACAGCTGCAGGGTCAGGTTTTTTATTTAAGAAGAAGAACTCCTCCGCTTGTGTCTTCACTCAAGATGGCAATGGGACCATGAAACTCGCGTCTCTGCTGATTTTTACCCTACTAAGGGACGGGGATGGACATCTTTTCAACCCCGTGGGGCTGTTGTTGGGTAAAGTATAAAACCCGACACGCTTCACGGGTTCGAACCCGTTTCAACAATACCTGAACCCGAAACCCGACATCCCCGTCAAAATACTACAATAAGCGTATTCGAGGAATACAATCTTGAGAGTGACGATGATCATGGACAGCCATCTTACAACCCGAGCACGGTTGGCTCAGAATCAACATGTAGCACAAGTGATAGAGTTCTATTTGTAAGTGGTAGAGGTCCAGCCCTTATGTTTACTTAAATATGACGATTTCCCCGTGGGTTTAGAAAACCTGATGGGTTCAGGGGACGGGTAGAAAGCTAGCCCCGTGCACGATGACGGGAAAGGGGACGGGCTTGCGATTTTCTCGTGGGGATAGGTTTGAAAAGACAAAACCTGATGGGTTTTGTCCCCGTTGCCATCTTGAGTCTTCACCAAGCCGTGGCCTAGTATGGCAACAGGAGCAAAAGAAAATGCGCCTTTTGCTGTTGGGCGATGCGACGTACCATCAGAGTAACTAACTGAAAGTTACCCTTGTTGGTACCTGATCAGGGATCACTTTTGATGTCCTTAGAACAGTTTTGGTGTCATTTTTTGTGAATATCTTTTTTTACGGGTCCACTTTGCGGGGTCTGCTTGACCACCGCCCTTGTCTGCCCGTAAACCCATTTTCTGCGATCTGTACGCATTTTGCGGATTGGCATTATACGGGGTCTACTAGAGATGCTCTTAGAACACTCCAAGTGGTATTCTAAACAAAACACTCCAAGTGGTACGTCCAGCCGGTCGCCGCTGCAGGACGCTTCCTCTTGATTTTATTTATTTTATTTTTCTATACAGATTCGGGCTTCCTTGTGAAGGAGTAAGCCCTCTGTGTCCGGATTGCTTTCTAGCTGGCCCAGATAAACAAGAAAGTTGAATCCAACTTTTCCGAATAATTGAAAGCACTTATGTGAAAAAATGAAATATTCTTTGAACTAATTTATACCCATTATTTTGAAATATTTGAATTTTGCTCTTTTGAAATAATTGAAACTAGCAGGGTTACCCGCGCATCTGCGCGGCTAGATTTTCATTTTTTATTCTAATACTTTAAAGTTATACTCTCTGTGTTACTTAAATTTTCTTAATTGAGTATACTAATATTAAATTTGAACTCATTTGTAAGGCGTGATAAAACATTACTAAATTTGTTTCTGTGCAACAGTAATAAGAAGTTTAGTTACGGATCATGAAAATAAACTCCTTTAAAATTCAAACATATGATCTAAGGATGCTATATTGATGCTACATATGCATTAGAGGTGCCTTGTGTTGTTAACTTAGTAAAGTATAAATGGATATAAAAAATTTAGTAAAGTATAAATCTATTGATTATAGAAATATAATATCACTAATTTAGTTATAGCAATATATATGGTACTTTAATTCCATTGTTATACAAAGTGCATATTTGTTTTCATATTTATTTATAGTTCGAATGGAGGCTTAGGACTGATAGCGTAGCATGAATGGATCGAGTTTGTAGTGTGATAAATGTTCTACTATATATAAGTTAATTTTTTTATAGTTGGCGCATCTGTTGTCTACCCATCAAGAAAGACTGTGCCAACTACAATGCATATTTTCTATATTCGTATATAAAAATCACGACCCTTCTGCTCTCTGCACCCCCAATCTATCTCAGTTTGATTGTCATATCATCAACAATCTTCATGATGGAATAACCAAGCGGTACCTTTTCTTATTTTCCTATTTCACTTGCTTAATTTGTTGTGTTAAACTCTAGTCATTGAATTTTTGAATGTGTGTTCCTTTTCTTTTGCGTGTTTTGTTTCTCAAATTGGAAAACCTATTGCTCATATGTAAAATATTATGAGGTTGCGTGGGTTACACATATCAGCGGTGAGATGGATTTGGCTACATCTGACTCGTGGAGCATGTGATTAAATTAGGCCTAGCCAAGACACCATTCGATTTTGATTTAGCAACCTTTGTTTTTCAAAGAATTTATTGTGTGATTTGTGTTGGTTGCTCAAGCATTTGATACATCTGCACTGCTCTACGTTCGATCTACTAATTTGTAGGAAAATAATAGTTGTCAGTATAACCTAAATGAAATTACTAATCAATTATTATTTCTTGGTTGTACCAAACTTGATTGACGAAAAACTGATAAACAACTAATTATATTTAACCTGTCATGTAAAATATATTTCATTCCACATTTTTTGAGGATTTTGGCCGCCAAACTAACTACGAATCCGGTGCCGAACCTATGACGATGGGATGCGGATTTTTAAAACATCTGCGCCGGGCCGTGTTATCCCAACGGTAGAATCTTTCCACTGTACCTCGAGATGCTTGACAAGTAAGCCAGATTTATTGAAACTGTCATCGTGGCAGCAGGCTATTACGGTCGTTGTGGTCACATGGGTACTGCTCCATCTTTGGCTCAGGGTAGCTTTGTCTTCCACCGCTCCAAGCCCGTGAACACATCGGAACCAGATCTTCTAACATTAAAAAGAAAAGTTAGAGAAACTACAATCCTCTAACTTTCCTTCTTGCAATCCATATGATTAAGGCTAAAATAATTTAAATTAATATGCAAATTGCAGATTTAATGTTTATATTCATAATCATTACATACAAACAACTTGATGGTGAAATAAAATTAATTATAGATTATTTATATCTACAGTAAATATCAATAGTAAATAATTCGCTAAACGTCTCTAATATTTCTTCTTCATTTTACACTATGATTACACTCACTGGTGGAAAAAAGGCCTTTGGTCGCGGTTCGCAACTGCCATTAGTCGCGGTTGCGCAACCGCGACCAAATAAGCGCGACTAAAGCCCCCCACCTTTAGTCGCGGCTGCTTAAGAACCGCGACTAACGGCCCGTCCACGTGGGCGCCAGGCGGCCGTCGGGGCGGAGGACCTTTAGTCGCGGTTCTTCTGGCCAACCGCGACTAAAGGCCGCCACAGGTTTAGGGTTAATTATCAAATTTTATCGTTTTTGTTAATTATCAAATTTTACCGTTTTTTTTGTTAATTAACTAGTTAAAAAATTCTCTCCCTCTCTCTCTCTCTCTCTGCTCTCTCTCTCTCTCTCTCTGCTCTCTGCTCTCTCTCTCTCTCTGCTCTCCCTCTCTCTCTCTCGATCATCGCTCTGTAGAGCAGTTGAGGGCGGCGAGGCCGGCGGCCCGAGGATGGATTGGGGGGCGGCGTTGAGGGCGGCGAGGCCGGCCGCCGGCGTTGAGGGCAGCGAGGCGGCGCGGTGGGCGAGGGAGGCCGGCGGGCGGCGTACTAGGGCGAAAGGGGGCGACGGGCGCCGTACGTGGGCGAGAGGGGGCGGCGGGCGACGGCGGGCGGCGTCGAGGGCGCGGGCGACGGCGGGCGGCGTCGAGGGCGAGGTCGACGGCGGGCGGCGTCGAGGGCGAGGGCGGCAGGCCTTCGGCGCGGCAAAGAATGAGCAGAGAAATGGAGGCGACGGGTCGGGCGGTTGTATTTATAGCCCCCCCCCTTTAGTCGCGGTTGGGGAGGCGACCCGCGACTAAAGGGCCTTTAGTCGCGGTTGGGGAGGCGACCCGCAACTAAAGGGAAACCTTTAGTCGCGGTTGGGGAGGCGACCCGCGACTAAAGGGTAACCTTTAGTCGCGGTTGGGGAGGCGACCCGCGACTAAAGGACTTTTTTGGCGGGTTTTTCGTTCCCGCGCGCAACCACCTTTAGTCGCGGTTGGGCAGGCCAACCGCGACTAAAGAAAAAAAAACTAATTCAATTCAAAATTCTAAAAATACAAATAATATATCAAAAAATTAAGAAAAATATAACTAATTCAATTCAATATGTTAAAAATACAAATAATATATCAAAAAATTCAGAAAAATAAAACTAATTCAATTCAATTCAATATGTTAAAAATACAAATAATATATCAAAAAATTCAGAAAAATAGGGGAGGGGCTTTAGTTGCGGTTGGCCTATCAAACCGTGACTAAAGGTGCCCGAAGGCCTTTAGTCGCGGTTGTCCTGGCCAACCGCGACTAAAGACCCTCACGTGCGCCAGCTGGCCACCGAGCGCCCTGGGCCCAGGCCTTTGGTCGCGGTTCACCTCCAGAACCGCGACTAAAGGTCCCATTAGTCGCGGTTCCTACAGCTTCGCGACTTATGGGGCTGGACGGAAGCCTGTTTTTCCACCAGTGACTGTAGCACCGTGACTTTGCTTCTCTAGGTTAGAGGATCCGCCTCCGAACACATCTGACTCTCTCCTCTGGCTCTTTGACTTATAGCTAGATGGATGGGCCGCGGGGCGGTGATTCGATGGCGCCGGCGCTCGGCCGCAACATCAATCCGGCGGCAGCGGCCAGCGAAAGGTACGCACTCATTCAGCTGCTTCCATTACTGTTCTAATCGAACTATGTTTCCGTATGAGTTTCTGAATCCCCTTTTCGTTTGGATTTTGTACCGGACCACAGATCCAACATCGTCGCCGGCAGTCCAATCTTATCTGGTGTGTGTACTACTCCATCTTTTACTGGAAGAATCGGGAGCACACCAGCGCCCGAGCAGTAATGGTGGGAAGCCGAGCGTCTGCTCGTTCATATCCCCCAAGAACTTATCCTCCTCTACCGACGGCGGCTGGGCGGATTCCGATACGCTGCTTTCGCCCGGATTCAAGGTATGCACAATCCCCTTGGTTCAAATGGTGCGTCTTAGTCATAAGTAGAGTAGAATTTGTAAAAAAAACTTCAATAAATGGAATCTTCGTTTTTGGTTGAATCCACCGGCCTTTTCTCCGCATTAATCATGGATCTAATTTTTTCTGCTGTGAACACTTTTATTCTTGGGAAAACATCATGTGCCATGCTTATATCGCCTAGGTTGATGCTGTCTAGATAGAACACCTGGAGATATTTCAAGGTGTAATACATTAGTCAGTAACATGGATTAAACATTTATTAAGCACAAAGACGCATCAACAGCATGAGACAAATATGCGCCTTGGAAAAAATGCTTGCTTGGATAAGTCCATACCAGTCACCCCTGTCTGACTCATCTTCTTCCAGAATTGTGGGCAGCTTATTGAGCTTGCTGTGATTCTGCACAAACAAAGCAATGATTATATGTATAACTCCTTTGAAAACCATCCAGATGTTGTGTTTGATACTATTACAGATTGCAAACTTATATTTCAGTGCATGCCATCATCTGAACTTAAATTAATGTACCATTTGAGTCATGCACACTGTAACGACCCTGAAATCGTTCGATTCAGCCAAACCCATGACATCCTTGATTTAGTAACAATACGAAAGGTATGTCCTAATCGACAGTTGGTTTTACTACCCATTACATTTGCATCCGCGGAGACGAAATAAATGTGGAACATAACTCTGCATGAAAGAAACACATACCTGCATGCTGACGGCCAAATCATGGACGCAGGTACAGATTTAGCGAAGCCTCCTGCCTGCCTATTTTGAGCTGCAAAAACACAGAAGAATGGACAAATCGTCAATTTCTATCCGGCGCCCAAAACCAAACCCTGATATGGGTGTATTGCTCCCAAATAATCTACATCCAGAGAGAGCAAAAAGGGGAATACACAATAAAAAAACCACATATTCACCTGGGATCTAGTTGAACAATGCCTCCCGGCGCGGGATCTCACCAGCGGCGGTGCCCCGGCGCGGGATAGCGCCGGCGGCGATTCCGGTGCCGCCCGCCCGGACCTGCGGCTGATTCCCTGGCTCCTCTTGTTCCAGGCTTCCAGCAAGCGGACCTCCACTCAGATCCGTGATCTCTCCATGCCCATCTCAAATGAATCCGTCTCCCCCGCCGCCTAGCATTCTCAGGTACAGCTACTCCACTCCAACGTCGGACGGAGGTGGAACAGAGTCACGGGGGGCTCGGCAGGATTCTGTGTTATCTGTGTGCATGTGACCCGGCTGAAACAGTGCCCTCGGGTAACAGTCGCGTCCCGCTGATAACAGCTGCCCGCTAATCGTGCCGTGAGACACTTACGGGAACGGCTGGCCCCAATCCCTATGTACATGGACGCCCAGGATAAGCGGGCCGGGGTGCAGGTGCTCTAAAATATGTTTTCGCATGACGATGGGCCATCGCAGCTAGCCGGCCAATTAATCGCATGGGATGATCGCCAACCAAAGCCATGTGCCATCCTTCAATGGCCGGCGCCGGAAGCTGCATGCAGCATCGCATCTTCAGTGGTTTCTTCGCCTCCTACAAATAGAGGGAGAGGAAGGGGAATAGGGGATGCACCCGAATCAGAACCACACGCATCTTGCCGCGAGTGAACAGAGCATACGATCCCAGCCCCAGCCCGACCGGCCGTGCGCACCGGAGGAGAGATCTGACTCTGAGTGACATGGCGACGGCCGCCGTTCGCCTCTCCGCCGGCCGCCTGTTGGCGCTGGCCGTGGTGCTGTGCGCGGTCACGGCGGGCGAGTCCGCCAAGGCGAGGTACATCTTGAAGGACGCTCTGAGGGCCGACGAGCCCCTCGTACAAGGGGCCGGTGTCCCGGCGCCGGCTCCTGTAAATGTCGAAGGGATCTTTTTTTCGAGAGTACGTCTAGACGTACCATAGCTTTATAGAATGCAGAATTTAGTTGCAAGAAAGCTATCGCTCGATGTGAACAACAAGTGTAGCACGAACACCACACCGGTAAGACCATAAACAAACACCACCACTAGGCAAGCTCAATGCAAAAAGCCTATCCTAAACTGATACACAGCACCGCGTCTCGACCGACGCCGGACACCTCCGAAGACCACACTTTCGTAGAACTTCTCTTGTCGATGCACCATCCACCCTGAGCGCCTAAGAGAAGTGGCAAATGAATGGCAGGACTCGATCCAATCCGGGAAGACACCGCCTTGGATTCACTGACGACCAACGTACATAGCGCCACTGAAGATCAGAAAAGGATAGCGGCGAACATCGGAGGAGAGCAACAAGGAATCAGTCATGTCTCCAAACACAATGCTCCCAACAGAGGAGCGGCGTCGAGGACACCGCCATCGTGCCGATCCGAACATCGAATCTAGGCTTTCGCCCGGAGACATCCACCAACACCAAGAGCGCGAGGGATGAGGCGAACACGCTCGACGATGCCTTCAAGGAGGGGAATGACATCCACAGGTGCCATCACCACCGGCCCGGCAGAAGCCGTGCAAAATTTTCATCCGCGCTTCGCCCATCACCACACCTCCATGGGATTGGCAGCACTGCCAAGAAGCCTCACACTGCCGCCGCCGCAGCACTTGCCGAAGTAGCTGCATAGTCGAGGACCAACGACCGACCACCCGGCAGGGAAACCGCGGCCACACCATCCACTCCCAGCCTGCACGAGGGTCCGCAGCCAACCAGCACCTCTGGCCAGGTCCAGGACTGCCCACAACGGCCGTCGCCCACTCCAAGGAACAGCCTTGCGACAGTCAGACCCGCCTCTCCATGGAGAAATCCCAGGCTGGCATCACCAGGAAAGCACCGCTGCTCGCCACGCCGCACAGGGATGACCGACCGCTCGCTGCTCGCAAGACTCCATCTTGACCGAGCCATCGCAGCGCCGCCACCAACCTGCCCATGAGAACCCAGCACTGCGTCCCGCCGGCGCCACCCCCACTAGATCGAGTCACATCTCCTCTGCCAGACCCCATCAGGCCCTCCGCATCACCACCTCACCTGCCGTGCGCCGGCCATGAGCCCTCACCTCCAGCCAGCGCAGATCTGGCTTGGCTCGAGCGCCTCCGCGGCGAGGAGCACCAAGGCGCCACCGGCCTGCGCGCTCCGCAGCGACACGCTGTCACCACCGAGCCATGACGAGTCGACCACCGAGACACCGGACTAGCAGGACCTCGCGCGCTCGACCCCGCCGCCATCAACCCCGCACCACCAGCACCGCACCACCACGCGCCAGATCCGGGCTGAGCAGCCCCGGATCCACCCCCCGACGCCGGTGAAGAGGCCCACCGCACCGGATCTTGCAACGCCGTCTGATGGATCCCCCGCTAGCTGGCGAGAGCCGGCAGAAAGGAGCCCCGCCGCCACCATCCCTGGGGCACGCGCGGCTTCGCCGGAGTCCTCTCCGGCGGCGCCGAAGCGGATGGGGGTGAGTGGGAGTGGGCCGGCGGCGGCGCGACGGGGCTGCCCCCGAGCCGCCAGAGGAGGCGACGCGGGGGGAGGAGGGAGTCCTAGCTAACTAAACTAGCTAACCGCCGGAGGGTTCAAGGCCCCTGTCGTCCCAGAGGTTGGCGCCATGGGTGAAACTGCTGCCGCGGCAGCCGGCCGGCCGATGGTAGCTGGTGCCGTCATCCTCCGTCACCAGCTCTTTTTTTTTTGAAAGTCCGTCTCGTACTACTTCCTAAGAAAATAAAATTCAACCCTGGTTGTGGCATGTCTGTCTGTATAGTTAGAGATGCAGCTGAAGGGGAAAGGATCCCGACCGACCCCATTGTGGATTGAAGCTTGTTAATCACGAATAACGTAGGGCAGGTGCAGTGCAATCCTCAATTCCTTATATGTGTCCTCCGCTTTCGTATTCAGCAAGGCGTGGCCTAGTATGGCAAAAAGAGCAAAAGAAAATGCGCCTTTTGCTGCTGGGCGCCTTTGGAATTTATCTATTTTATTTTTCTGTACGTGTTTTCACATTTTAGATTGGTTTTTTTTCCAGCTTTTTGGTTTTCATCCGGTATTTCCTAGGTTTTGGATGAAACAGGAATTCAAGATTTTTTTTTGTGCCCTTTCATGGGAAGTACAAATTTGCTTCTCATGCAGGCACAGATTTGCTTCTTGTGTAGGCACCGATTTGATTTCGCGGGAAGCACAATAGAACTGTAATGGAAATGCTCCCTTTGCTTCTCTACTGAATAATGGGCCGGCCCACAAGTAATGGCCACGATACATATCAATTCTGCCTACGAAAGAAGGAGTAAGTCCTATGTGTCCAGGCTGCGTTCTAGCTCGCCCTAAACAAAAACTTGAATCCAACTTTTCTGACTAACTGAAAGCACTTATGTGAAAAAGGAAATATTCTTTGAAATAATTTAATACTTATCTTTTGAAATTATTAAAATTCGCTCTTTTGGAAATAACTGAACATTCTTTTATGAAATGCAAATCTTTATGGAAATTTTAAATCAAAGGTTTTGAAATAATATGATTATTTGTTGTGAAAAAATAAAATATTTTTACGAAGTGATGAAATAATTGAATTAATAGTTTTGAAATAATTGAAATCCAGTATTTTTCAATAGCTAAAATCATTTTTTAAAATTTGTAGAAATTACTACTTTGAAATAACTGAAATATGTTTTACAAAAAAAAGAAAAGGTTTTTTGAAATAGTGAAATAATTGAAATAACTATTCTGAAATAATTGGAACAATTGTTTTGAAATAATGGAAACAATTGAATTACTTGTGAAATTTATTTTGATTATCTCAGTCGAAACAATGATATTCAAATGAGTTATAAATATGTCAATATTGGTCTTGTTTGAAAGGTCTTGTCATCATGATTCAATTATATTAAAAAAATGAAATTAAATTTTTGATTTGAAAGATATGAAGCATAAAAAATATCTCTGAGAAATAAAATGCTAGGCTTTTGTATGAGAGATAGAGGAGAGAGAATGGTAGAGCTATGCACTCTCTCACTCACAAAAAAGGTGATGAGACCCACGTGGTAGGTACCATCACCTTTGGAAATGATTTTAGCCAAGCACATGTCTCTATTTCCCCGCAGCCGCCACCAGCAATATTAGGAGCTATTCCATAACCTGACTCAAACTAATGTTGTATCGCGATATGCCATGAGATAGTTCTTCAACTTGCCAACACTTGATCCTTGAAAATTAGGGTTAGTAGTCATCTTCCTAACTTGCATGTTTTGGGACCTGATATAAAAAGAACTTAGAGCAAGGGTATTATCCCCATTGATCAAGTTGTCATATGTCATCAAAACCCACTAGGGGTAATGGTGAACTTTCAATGACACAAAAAGATAAAATGCGCAACAAATAATCAAAGATCAATTCATGGTACATGCAACATGCTCAACTTCTTGTTTGATACGCGGTGTGTTAGCAAGAAAAAAAATTAGCATACGATAAATCACCTCTGGTCGATTGACGCGCTCACCCTCCTCTTCTCCTTCTCGCATGATCAGTTAGCCTCCTTCAGCATAATGGTTGATACTGCTATACATAAATAAAATCCAACCCTGGTTGTATCTAGTGTGTTCGTGATGTTTGCGCAACTACCCCACTCCGCATCAAAGCTTGTAAGCCAACTGTCATGCAAGTGATGCTTGTCGCTTCCCAAGCAATTGGTCAACCAACATATCCGTTAGTCTAAATTTATTAGATGTATTTTTCTACATATTTTGCATTGTAAGCGTAAAGGGGCAGCAAAAATGAGCAAAACAACAAGCCTATTCTTCATAGGCATTTCAACAAACACCTTGTGTGCACGTAAGAAATCTGAAATATTTTAGAAAATCAACAAGCACCAAGTTATCCAATGTTGATCACAACAATGTACTTGTAATAAGACCTTACCACACCATTAATAGTCCAACATAATCATCAACATATAAAGAATGCATGTAAACAGAATCCAAATGTACCAAACTTGCAAAGTTGTTATTAATAGCAAATGGCAACTTTCGCAACAACAAATATGTGCATGTGTCTTTTGTTATGTAGGCTGCATTTTCTTTTTTATTTTCTAGTCTGTACAAACAAAATCACTAGGTAAGAAATGTCACTCCCACCTTCTCAGTTGCTGAGAAATGACACACTATATGTGCGTCATTTGTCGCATAATGGGTTTTCCCTTTTATCATAGATTCATTTATTCAAAATGGTTTATCTCTTGAACCATGCATCCAAGTCCCAAACTGTTCACCGTTGGATCTCTTGCATTGAGATCTTCGAAACTAGATTTCATGTTAATAGGTTTCGATGAACTTTTTTCATGAAAAAGTTAGAAACATGACAAAACCCAAAAACTACAAAATAAAATACAAAAACTGAAAAAAATAGGCAACCAAAAAAAAATGAATGATGAAGAAATGGAAGAAAAACCCGAAGCCTGAAGCGTGGTTTTATTTTCTTCAATTCGGAATGTTTTTTCCCATGGAAGATAATGTCTAATTAGTTGCGAGAAGCAAATTTGTGCTTCTTGTGGAAGCAACATTTTTTTCCTTTTCGAGAAGTACAACTATGTTTCTCTTGGAAGCAAATACGTGCCTCCGCGAGCAGATAATATGTGCTTCTTGTGGAAGCACATTTTTTCCGACAAGCCCAGTTGTGCTTCTCGCCGAAGCAATCTGTGCCTTCACGAGAAGCAAATTTGTGCTTTTCATACAAGCATATTTTTTTCCATCTCTAAACAATTGTCCTTCTTGCGAAAGCAAATCTGTGTTGTGCTTTTCGTTGAAACAAATTTGTGGCTTCACAAGACACAAATTTGTGCTTCTCGTGAAAGCACAAAAATCAATTCCACGTGAAAAAATATCCTTGGTTTTTTCTCCAAAACCTTGGGAAAACAGGGAGAAAACAAAAAAAAACATTTAAAGCTAAAAAATTGAGTACAGAAAAATGATAAAAACGAAATCCAGAGGAAGTACACAACACGTGTCATGAGGCGGCGGCTAGACACACTACTTCTCCAATGAAACCAAAGGTGACCTGGAGGTCCCCGTAGAAGATAACCTCTAATTAGTTGCTCTCTTTTATACGTTGCTATAGGCACCGTGATTCTTTCCTACGGTTTTGTGTTTGGGCTTGTGATGTTAATTTCGCTTGCATGGGACAGGTTTTGGCCTGTTCTCCTTTTACATTTTCATCACTTATAGTCCCTCCATTCTTAAATATAAGTCTTTTTAGAGATTCCACTACGGACTACATACGGAGAAAAATAAGTGAATCTACACTCTAAAACATATCTATATACGTCCGTATGTAGTTTGTAGTGAAATTTCTAAAATGACTTATATTTAGGAACGAAGGGAGTATTTGTGTATGTGGACTGCCTGTTTGTATCTATGCATGGCCAGGGATTTATTTTTCACTTCCGCTTCGGTAGACCCCCTGTAAACACAAGGAGGGCTGAGATTGCCCAATACCCCTTCATAACAAAGGGTAGGATGGGCATAAGATTGCCCCGCCGGCCCGCCCGCCCGCAAAAAAAAAAAACAGACGGAGGTATACGTATATGAATACAGGCCGGCCGCCCGCCCGGGAGGGAAAAAAATTAAAGCGGCCGCTCGCAGTCAACGCGTTGTCGGTGGCGCCGCGCCGGCCCCACCCCCACGCCCGCCGGCCCCACGCAATCCCACACCCGTCGTGTGGCGTGTCGGCCGCCAATCACGGCGCCCGAGGCGCGCATGCACGCAGGCGGTTCGACGCGCGTGCCTCCTTGCGTGCCGCGCCTGCCGGACGCCACCGCTGCCGCCTCCTCGCCTGCCGCGCCGCCTGCCGGACGCCACCGGTGCCGCCTCCTCGCCTGCCGCGCGACCGCTGACGCCTGCCGTCGCTGTCGGCTCCTCGGCTGCCACGCCGATGCTGCCACCCGACCGGCCCGCCGCCTGGCCTGCCCCCGCCCGACGGTCAAACGCCGCCTCGCCTGCCAAGCGCATTAACGCGCCGGCGTTAATAACCACGGCGCCGCCTGCCCGCCTCCCTCCCTCCCCCCGCTATAAAACGGCACCGGCCCGATGGCTTTCTTCCGCCACCTCCCGCACCTCCCGCACCCTCCACCTCCACGCCACCTCCCGCACCCGATGGCTTTCTTCGGCGGCAGCAGCAGCACCGGTGGCGGCGCCGCCGACGACGCCCCCGGCGCATGGCCGACGAGCATCGGAGGGCCGGAGACGGAGGAGCTCCACCACTACTGCCTCCCCGTGCCGCCGGGCTGCCGTCTACCGCGCAACTGGAAGATCGACGCGGAGGGCTTTGCGACGTTGGGTCCCGGCGCGACGGAGGAGGAGCTCCGCAACCACAGCGGCGGCCGGCACAACATCGAAGGCCGAAAGCGGTTTTGGCGCGGGAAGGACTATTGGGAGGTGATGGCGGCCTTCCGCCTTGCCGCGGCCGGCGAGACCCCCGATCTGACGGGCCGCAGCGGCCGTCTTCGCGCACCGCCTCCACCGCAATATCGCCGCAGACGTGGCGGCGGCCACGGTGTGTACCCGGCACGGGCGCCCGCGCCGGCCGCCCCTCCCTCGCCGCCGGGTATCGAGTTGCCGCCGGAGCAGGTCATCCTCCGCGAGGACGGTGATCCGGATGACACGCCGGGGTACCACGTCGCCCTACGGGCGTCGGAGGCTGCAGCGGCGGCGGCGGAGGCGATGGAGGCCGCCGAGATTGCGGACGCAATCCAGGTGGCCGAGGCGGCGCAGCAGGCGGCCGAGGCGGCGCAGCAGGCGGCGATGGTGGCGCCGGAGTGGCAGCAGGTGCCGCCGGAGTGGCAGCAGGAGTGGCAGCAAGCGCCGGCGGCGGCGGAGGAGGAGGATTCCGACGACGATCCGATAGACTGGGACGACCTCGCGAACCGATCCAGCAGCGACGATGACGGCGGCGACGGCCCGGCCGTCATTGACCTCGTCAATAGCGACGACGAGTAGTTTTTTTGTGTTTTTTATTTAATTTGGTTATGTCGTTGTAAGCCTAAGTAGTAGACTTTATGGGGTGAACTTTTAATCGTTGAGTTAGCCCGAGTATGTAAAATATTTTATCTATGTTGAATGAAATTTGAGTGAATTTAATTTTGTCCATTTCATTCGAGAGTTTTGATTTGATGATGCGTTTGTACATAAATACTTGCTAAAAACGCTTAGTATGAGAGTACGTCCTACACGCACGATATGGACAAAAACAGAGAGGAAAGACACGTCGCGTCACGTTCGGACATCGGTGTAGGGTACTTTTTCCTTAAAAACTCCAGAAAATGCGTGGAGCGTCGAAAAAATACGCATGCATGCAACTGGGGCTACGTAGTTGAGAACCCCCTCCCCGGCAGACCGACAAGTAGCTGGTTGCACTGGGGCTACGTGATCGCATGCATGCAACTGCACCAAAGCGTGCGTACGTGTGGGCACGGCCAACGTAGGCCCCCACGCAAGGTTGGAACGAAAACGGACACAAAACGGACGTTGCGTCACGTCCGGGCAGTGTTTTTGCGATTTTGGACCCGGAAAACCCTAGAAAATGCGTGGAGCATCGGAAAAATACACGAGTTGGCGTGGATGCTGTGGATGGTGATGGCAACTTGTGGAAAAAGTGTCGCGAGGTTTGACGGAGTAGAAAAAAACCGGAGTTGGGAACCCCCTCCCCGGCAGACCGACAAGTAGCTGGTTGCACTGGGGCTACGTGATCGCATGCATGCAACTGCACCAAAGCGTGCGTACGTGTGGGCACGGCCAACGTAGGCCCCACGCAAGGTTGGAACGAAAACGGACACAAAACGGACGTTGCATCACGTCCGGGCAGTGTTTTTGCGATTTTGGACCTGGAAAACCCTAGAAAATGCGTGGAGCGTCGGAAAAATACACGAGTTGGCGTGGATGCTGTGGATGGTGATGGCAACTTGTGGAAAAAGTGTCGCGAGGTTTGACGGAGTAGAAAAAAACCGGAGTTGGGAACCCCCTCCCCGGCAGACCGACAAGTAGCTGGTTGCACTGGGGCTACGAGATCGCATGCATGCAACTGCACCAAAGCGTGCGTACGTGTGGGCACGGCCAACGTAGGCCCCACGCAAGGTTGGAACGAAAACGGACACAAACGGACGTTGCGTCACTTCCGGGCAGTGTTTTTGCGATTTTGGACCTGGAAAACCCTAGAAAATGCGTGGAGCGTTGGAAAAATACACGAGTTGGCGTGGATGCTGTGGATGGTGATGGCAACTTGTGGTAAAAGTGTCGCGAGGTTAGACGGAGTATAAAAAAACCGTAGTTGGGAACCCCCTCCCCGGCAGACCGACAAGTAGCTGGTTGCACTGGGGCTACGTGATCGCATGCATGCAACTGCACCAAAGTGTGCGTACGTGTGGGCACGGCCAACGTAGGCCCCCACGTAAGGTTGGAACGAAAACGGACACAAAACGGACGTTGCGTCACGTCCGGGCAGTGTTTTTGCGATTTTGGACCTGGAAAACCCTAAAAAATGCGTGGAGCGTCGGAAAAATACGCGAGTTGGCGTGGGTGCTGTGGATGGTGATGGCAACTTGTGGAAAAAGTGTCGCGAGGTTTGACGGAGTAGAAAAAAACCGGAGGTGGGAACCCCCTCCCCGGCAGAGCGACAAGTAGCTGGTTGCATTGGGGCTACGTGATCGCATGCATGCAACTGCACCAAAGTGTGCGTACGTGTGGGCACGGCCAACGTAGGCCCCACGCAAGGTTGGAACGAAAACGGACACAAAACGGACGTTGCGTCACGTCCGGGCAGTGTTTTTGCGATTTTGGACCTGGAAAACCCTAGAAAATGCGTGGAGCGTTGGAAAAATACACGAGTTGGCGTGGATGCTGTGGATGGTGATGGCAACTTGTGGTAAAAGTGTCGCGAGGTTTGACGGAGTATAAAAAAAACCGTAGTTGGGAACCCCCTCCCCGACAAGTAGCTGGTTGCACTGGGGCTACGTGATCGCATGCATGCAACTACACCAAAGTGTGCGTACGTGTGGGCACGGCCAACGTAGGCCCCCACGCAAGGTTGGAACGAAAACGGACACAAAACGGACGTTGCGTCACGTCCGGGCAGTGTTTTTGCGATTTTGGACCTGGAAAACCCTAGAAAATGCGTGGAGCGTCGGAAAAATACGCGAGTTGGCGTGGGTGCTGTGGATGGTGATGGCAACTTGTGAAAAAAGTGTCGCGAGGTTTGATGGAGTAGAAAAAAACCGGAGTTGGGAACCCCCTCCCCGGCAGACCGACAAGTAGCTGGTTGCACTGGGGCTACGTGATCGCATGCATGCAACTGCACCAAAGTGTGCGTACGTGTGGGCACGGCCAACGTAGGCCCCCACGCAAGGTTGGAACGAAAGCGGACACAAAACGGACGTTGCGTCACGTCCGGGCAGTGTTTTTGCGATTTTGGACCTGGAAAACCCTAGAAAATGCGTGGAGCGTCGGAAAAATACGCGAGTTGGCGTGGGTGCTGTGGATGGTGATGGCAACTTGTGCAAAAAGTGTCGCGAGGTTTGACGGAGTAGAAAAAAACCGGAGTTGGGAACCTCCTCCCCGGCAGACCGACAAGTAGCTGGTTGCACTGGGGCTACGTGATCGCATGCATGCAACTGCACCAAAGTGTGCGTACGTGTGGGCACGGCCAACGTAGGCCCCCACGCAAGGTTGGAACAAAAGCGGACACAAAACGGACGTTGCGTCACGTCCGGGCAGTGTTTTTGCGATTTTGGACCTGGAAAACCCTAGAAAATGCGTGGAGCGTCGGAAAAATACACGAGTTGGCGTGGGTGCTGTGGATGGTGATGGTAACTTGTGGAAAAAGTGTCGCGAGGTTTGACGGAGTACAAAAAATAAATTATTTGGGAACCATATTTTAAAAAAAATTGTTTTCTGTTTGTATTTAAAAAAAATAAAATAAATCATATTTAATATTGTGATGTGACTTTACCTAACTGCGCGGCAGTTCACTGCGAGACAGTGTACTACCTGGCAGTTATGTAGAGCCATATCATAATATAATATATGACCATGCATGGACTATCGGAGACGGCTATGTAAACTGGTCGGGACATCCTTCGACGGCCGAGGTGGGACTAAATTTGAAGTGCAGCACGCCGACGCGAATCGCCGTGTCGTCTGGGGCCCGGCCTAATCATTGCGGACGGCAGTAGAGACACAGGAGACGCGGGCCCTCGAAGGTGTCCCGGCTATAGCCGACTCCAGCCGATCCGAGGAGGTCAAAGCCCTAGTGGACCTCGCCTCGATCGGGGGTCAAAGCCACGCCGCGTCCACGATCGCGAGTCCACGCCGCCTCCACGATCGCCACTAGTCGCCGCCTAACCCTAGCTGCCTAACGCCGACGGCCCCGACGCCATCTGCCACCGACGCGCCTTCACACCGACGCCCCCTACGCCCCCGATGCCGACGCCCCCTACGCCCCCGACGCCACCTTCTAGCCGACGCCCTCGACGCCGACGCCCCCTACGCCACCGATGCCATTTGCCGCCGACGCGACCTCACGCCGACGCCCCTGACGCCACCTTCACGCCGACGCCCGACGCCCCCTACGACCTCGACGCCACCTTCGAGGTAACTCCCGAAACCTGCCCCCCGTCGCCGCCGTAGACGCGTTCTAACGCCGACGCCAACTTCCTAGAGTAATTAGAAAATATTTTTAGAGTAGGCCTAATATTTTTAGAGTAATAATTATGCATGCATGATAGCTTATATATGTATGAATTTTGTTTGTAGTTAGCAACGCCAGCGCGCCATCGTCCCCAAGGGCCGGCACCGATCTCATGGCACGAGGTACTATCCATTCATCATCTTTATCATGTACGCATACATAGTAGCTAACATTATTTTTGCTCCTATTCCTAGCGATGGAGGAGTACGGAGAGATTTTTTGTTCGGTTGAGAAGTGGTGTCTCTTGGTCAGCAAACTAAACTCTAGGCAGAAAACGCGGTTTGCGAGCACTAGTCTTGAAAAAATGTTGATGATTCCTAGTGTGCTGATGCGAAAATGTTTGCTCAAGTTTATTATTAAATCGTATGCAATGGACAGAAAAAGGTTCATCATGCCATCAAAAAACGGTGCGATTTCATTGCGCACCGAAGATGTGTATGACATTTTTGGGCTACAGAACAAGGGCAAAGATGCCATTAAAGCCCTAGGTAAAGGGGGGTTAAAGGCGAAGGTGAAGGTGCCTAGTCGTTTTGTAGATTCGAAAATGGGGCAAATGATGATAGACGATCTGATTGACAACATCGTTGCCAGTGGCACGTACGATGATGATTTCCTCCGTAGAATTGTTCTAGTTCTTCTGGGCACGGTTCTTGCACCGCAGTCCACCAGAGAAGTTCCTAATGCTTACTACAAGTTAGTGCACGATGTGGAGGCCATCAAATCATATAATTGGAACGCATTTACTTTACGCGTTTGCGTGGAAGGCATCACAAAGACCTTGTCAGATCTTGAAAAATTTACTTGGCCGATCGGAAACCTTGCCCTCATACAGGTAAACCTTATGTTATATTTGTTTATTTGAAACTAAAGTTTGTGAAAAGAATTTGCTGATATACTTCATGTTTGTGCAGTACATGTTTTGGGAGAAAGTGCAGCCACTGGATGAAGAGGCATTTGATCCACTAGCTCATGAGTATCCGTTGATGGTCAATTGGTCAGAAGATGAGGCTATGAAGCGTGACGCGTACGACACGGCATACGGCCGTGGTAATGGGACGGTAAGTTTTAATGGTTCCAACTGCATGCAATTATGTTGCTATTTATGTGTTGAGAAATTTATATTGATTTAATATGTAACAGATTGATGACGTGATAAGTGAGAAGTACAGACAGACATTAATTGCTCAGCAAGGAAGAAAGGCAGAGGAAGAATTAGAGCAAGAAGATGGAACAGATCGTGCCCAAAGAATGAAAGATAATAGAGACGAGGCTTCTTCCAGCAGGGATACTACATTAGATCAAGTGATGAAATGCATCAAAGATATGCAAAAAGAAATTAGACTGCTCCCTGAAAAATGTGCTGAGGTAAATACTGATGTGTATTTCAGTTTGCATGGGATTATTGATAATTTATGCATGTAATAAATAATTTCGATGTGTCATTGCAGATTGTAGTGCAGAAGCTAGAGAAGGAAGGTCTTGCCTTCAGGGGGTTTCGTGATGACATTGAGTTTGTGGAGCATAGTGAAGCGTGGATGGGGAAGTATGGTCCATCAAAATATAAATCAAAATATTGGACAGATGTAAAATCAACTCCCGCAAAAGAAGACATGGACAACAGGGTGGATGCATCCTTCACCACCGGGAACGGGAAGAAATTGGCGCGTGATAAAGGTGTGCATCACAACACACCTGGTACAGGAGATGAAGGCGACCCCTTCGTTATTTATGACAACGGTAATTCACCCGACCCATCTCTTGAGACGGTAGCCACGAATGAATAAACTTTGTTGTAGGCATACTTTCCTTTTCTTGTGGAAGAAAATCATTGAATAACAGTTCTTATGCACAACAAGAAAAAAGAGTTTCAAGTATTAAACTCTACTGGTAAATGCAGCAAAAGAGTTCTTGCAAAGATTGCTAAGCTGGTAAGCTTACAACGTTACATAAAACAATATATATTTCTTCGAAAAGTACTTCATACGGATTTGTCAATTTTATTTCAGAGGGCAGAGATAGCTATTGATACAAAGGAGGTGAATGCTCTTATTGAAACGGATCATCATGATGTATCTTCCTGGCCAATAAGGGAGTACAATATGCCGTCACAAAAAGACGGGTATGTTGCAAATGTTGAATTAGTATGTACTTGTATGATCCATCAATAACTGACTTGTGGTTTCTTGCAGAGTCTCTTGTGGTCTTTTCGTGGTGAAATGCGTTCAACACTGGGACGGAGATGGTTGGGCATTTGAATTCGATCAAGATGAGGTTAATTCTTCAAGGGGACGCATTCTAGCTGAAATACTTTTTTCAGAGTGCAACACGAAGGAAGTAGTGAAAGAGAAGATCCTCAAGATCATGGAGACCAAATGAGTAGGAGGATGGGGTGTTGGCTATTATCTCCACTAAATAAATGTGCCGTTGTCGGTATCTTGATACAATTTACATATTAAGACATCTATATATTTGCAGTGCTTGGTATTTGCTACAATATTACTCTTATCTGCGGCATGGTTTAGCATGTTTCGCAACTAAATAAATGTGATGTGGTCTGCTACAATATCACTCTTACTTGCAGCATCGTGGGTGATGATTTTTGAACATGTTATGTACGCACTTTGTATTATGCACTGTTTGCCATTTATCGCAACTAAATAAATATGATGTGGTCAGTGCGGGCTGTTGTTTGCAGCCGCTATTTTCTGCCAAAATAAAGTGAAGTTTTTTTTAAAAAAATGCCCGACCACCGCTGCTAGGCCCATAGTAGCTTACGGAAGCTACCCAAATCAAGCCTAAAGGCGACTCGGGCGGCCGATCGAGCCCACTAGCGGGCCCAGCAGCGGGGTCCAACGGGGCGCACAGGGATAATAAGAGAGGAGTTCGAAAGGGGGGGCGGCGGCAGCTATTTAAGCCGCTCCTGGCGCCCCCCCCGCTTCCGAGGTGGGACTAAAACTTGGGCGCTGCCCCGCGCGGGCGAGGGGAGGGGGCGTGGGCCGAGGGAGGGGCGAGGGGAGGGGGGCTTGGGCCGGGGGAGGAGCCCCGCGCGGGCGAGGGGAGAGGCCGTGGGCCGGGGGAGGAGCCCCGCGCGGGCGAGGGAGGGCCAGCACGTTTTTTTAATATTTTTTCTGGTTCGTTTTTTCTTTTTCTTTTTCTTTTTCTTTCATTGAAAGTTCACGAATTTGAATAAGTTAATGAAATTTTATAACTAGTTCAGGAAATACAAAATAGTTCAAGAAAAATAAAAATAGTTTTTTCAAATATAGTTCACGTATTTTATAAAAAGTTCAGCAAATTGAAATAAGTAAAGAAAAAGAAAAAGAAAAAATATATAAAAAACGTGCTGGCCCTCCCTCGCCCGCACGGGGCTCCTCCCCCGGCCCACGGCCTCTCCCCTCGCCCGCGCGGGGCTCCTCCCCCGGCCCAAGCCCCCCTCCCCTCGCCCCTCCCCCGGCCCACGCCCCCTCCCCTCGCCCGCGCGGGGCAGCGCCCAAGTTTTAGTCCCACCTCGGAAGCGGGGGGGCGCCAGGAGCGGCTTAAATAGCTGCCGCCGCCCCCCCCTTTCGAACTCCTCTCTTATTATCCCCGTGCGCCCCGTTGGACCCCGCTGCTGGGCCCGCTAGTGGGCTCGATCGGCCGCCCGAGTCGCCTTTAGGCTTGATTTGGGTAGCTTCCGTAAGCTACTATGGGCCCAGCAGCGGTGGTCGGGCATTTTTTTTAAAAAAACTTCACTTTATCAATTATTTTGGCAGAAAGTAGCGGCCAGAAACAACATCAAACAAAATCATCAACAGTACAACATATATGCCCACGTAGCAAACAGCAAACAAAATCATCATCATGCCCAGGTAGTATAACATATGCAATGTCATCTCCAAATTTATTACATATATCTTTTATCAAAACACAAACAAATAACTTATCAAGTTTTCTTGCGGACACGTACGAATAAAAAACGACAAAGGTTCGTGCGACCACTTTTATTCTCCGTACAAACCAACCTGCATCTGTACCTACGCCCAGTTCCTGAACAAAACATAAAGAATTGGTGAGCAAATATAGTTGCTAAAATCAAAGTAGGAACATAACAACAATAAGAAGATAACATCTTACTTCTCGTTCAAATGACATGTAGCCTTATTATGACCTGCTTGACTACACAAACTGCACAAAGGACCACTTTTCTTCTCTGTAAAATCTTTTGGCCTACCATTCTTTGTAACGCCGGGGCCCCCCTTTGACCGCCCCTTCTTAGGTGCACCCTTCGTCGAAACTTTCTGAGGATCACCAATACCAGGCTCAACTTGTTGCACTTGACTTGCCTCCTTCTTCAGCATAGCATACCTTCTACTTCCTATAAGTTCCTCCTCTGAAATCTTTTTCTGTGCTATTATGTTGTCTAGACACTTCATCAACTCATCGAACAAGAAGGGATCATTTGCTGCAACATGAGCAGCTTGTGCGGTTTTAATGGATATTGCACTATACCGTTCTCTCTCCAATGGCCCTGACCAACCCCATCCAAACATATCACTCTTCCTCTGCACAGGCAACCCATCTCTTGCATGTTTGGACAACCGATGAAGGACACAACACTTTGGTATTTCAGTTAAATTCAGATGATGGAGAACAAACAGAATGTGTTTGCATGGCAGCCCTTTCCGAACCATCCTAAGACAACTGCATGTAATAGTTTCTTCTGAGTTACCTGGTTCATAAACAACATTATACCTAAACTTGTGGTTATCCTTCCATGTCACAATGAATGTCTCACGCCCAATTCCCACGAGCGTCTCAAATATCTCCAGCTGACCCATCTTATGCAAATCATCTTGCAAGATGTAGAAATTAGCAGGTGTGAATACTTTGGCGGCATGCTCCTCAAGGACTTTATATTCAGTAACAGACGGTGGTTCCTTCTGGAATGCCTCGCAGTCATCGTACGCCTCGTTCTCACGCAGGCGAACTATACAGTTCTCATAATGCACCGCCAAATCAACAATTGTCATACCGTAGTCCAGGTGAAGGTGAAGGCAGGAGTTGAGGCTTTCACTCCTCTGGTTACTTCGCATACCAAGAAAAAAACCATCGGAAAGATATGAAGCTGCCCACAGTCTCCTCTTCCTGTACATCCTGTCAAGCCACTCTTCAGTTCTATCCGTCTTCCACTTATCATAGAAAGCTTTCCATCTCTGCTCAAAGTTCGCTTGAGAGGTGGCATAGTACAGGAGCGATCTGAACTCATCCAGTGACTTGTAATGCAGGTGCCTCTGCATATTTTTCTCGATATGCCACGAACAAAGATGATGGAAAACATCTAAAAGGACGGTCCGAATAGCCCGGATCATTGCAGCGTCACCGTCTGTGATTATTGACTTTGGCTTCACCTGACAGTTTGCCTTCATAAATGTCTGCAGCAGCCACACGTATGTCCCTTCCGTCTCGTCAGCAATGATGGCACAACCAAACACTGTGGTGCAACGGTGGTTGTTAACTCCTACAAAGGGGACGAACGGCATACCGTATCTGTTCATCTTATACGTGCTATCAAACACGACCACATCTCCGTAGTCCTGATAGTCCCTCCGCGACTGTGCATCGCACCAGAACATACTCTTCAGTCGCCCTTCCTTGTCACGCACATACTCAAAAAAAAACTCAGGGTCCTTCTCCTTCCTACTCCTCATAATGCCAACTGCCGTCTCTGCATCACCCTTTGCAATGAGCCTCATTTTTTCTCTGCAACAAAGATTGTAAATGTCCCTCCGGATAAGCCCGCACTTATCGTACGAACCGTATCTGCTGATGAAGTTGTCCATTATAATATGCTTTCTTATCCCGGCTGCTTCCATGGCCAATATCTCGGCCCTCTGCCCATCTCCAATCCGTCTGTGTGACCATAAAAAACAAACCTCGTCGGGCCGAGCCATCGCGTGGTTGTGATCATCCACGAATGATGCGACGAACCAAACGCCACGTTCTCTGTCCAGCTTCACCACCATATGTGCACCGCAGTCATAACGAGTCTCCGGTCTAAGCCTGCGCTTGCGGCCCTCCATGGTTATGAACTTGCTCTGCCTTCTCCCAGCCCTGGAGCAAAGAAACCGCCGGTACCGGATCATTCCCGAAGCACCTCGTTTCACCTTCTGTTTCCTTATGCTAAACCCGTGTTCTCTGGCGTGATTGTTGTAGAATATGTATGCATCCCCTTGCGACCGAAAGGTCATAGCCATGACCTTCCAATGTGTCTCAAGCATCTTCTGCTGCCTTTGAGCCTCCTCAATATCGATCTCTCCCTCATCGTGATCAACGCTCGGACCATCTGACTCCTCCTACAACATTCATTTCAAAATATATATGTCAAATTATTATCATTTAAATCATACTATTGATCCATGTACAACATCTATCAACTAACCTGGCTCAAGTTATCTGCAAATGATTCCTGCCAACTATGTTGCACATTGTCAACATCCACATCTTCCTGGAAATTTGTACACAAAGATATACAGTTAGCCATGCCATACTTTGCAATTTCGAAAATAAAAAAATATACGGCACTTACGTTTTCGCTATTTGCGCCATGTTCATTATTATCAAAATCCTCCAGAGGTAAGATATCATATGACGAGACGGAATCGTTGTCGCTGTTGTCATCATCTTCGTTTAAGTTATCGTTATTGGTCTTAGTCACCTTATCAGTACCATTCTCGTCCCTCCCGAATGCAGATTCTTCGTCCATGTCAACACGCCTAACTCACAGAACTGCAAAACATCGTGTGTTAGGTTTAGTACAATGCATCATGCCCAAAGCAACGCTACTTCTGTAAATCATGCCCTAGTCCGTAGAGGAGGCGCTGCGGCGGGAGGTTTTGATGAACCCTAAACCCTAAATCCGTACATGCATGAACTAGCCCTCACTTCTATCCAGCGGCGAGTCTACTAGACAGGCTTAAACAGGCTCAAGCCTACCCTCCAGAAAAACATTTTTTTAGTACTGCTATTACTACTTTCATTCCAGCTCATTACTACATCTATTATCCAGTAGAAAACACACAACACCACGCATGCGCAGTTACGGGCAGCACAAATGAATGACCAGTCTGCATCAACTGTGTAATTACTCGTTCATGTACTGTAAACGAATTTAGTGCCCAACGCAACTTATTTGCAAAAAAAGAAAAAGAAAAAAATGGGTTTGCATGCATGTATTCCTCACGCGAAACCTGTATCTATCCCGCTAGGTTTAGATGACGGGCATGACAAACCTTGGCCTGCGGTGTAGACGTCGACGACGTTCGACGACAGTGCTGCGGAGGCGGCGTCAGACGTCGGGCCCTTCACGTCCCCGGCGTACAACGACGACGGTTAGATGTGGCGACGGACGACGTTGCGACGGCGAGGGCGGTGTCGGACGGGGTTCGGGCGGCGAGGGCAGCGTCAGACGTCGGGCCCTTCACGTCCGCGTCGTCGGGCGAAGTTGGGACGGGCGACGTTGGGACGGGCGACGTTGGGACGGTGAGATGCGGCGACGGGTGAAGTTGGGACGGTGAGATGCGGCGACGGGGGCGGCGGCGGGCGACGTCCAGACGCCGAGGGCGGCGACGGGCGACGTTGGGACGGCGAGGGTGGCCTCGCACGGGGTTCGGACGGCGGCGATCGCCAACTCTGGAAATACCGTGATTAGCGGGCGGGCGACTAGATGGGCGGGCGAGAAGATGGGGGCGGGCCCAGATCATGGGTACTTTTTTTTTCATGCGCGCGGTATACGTATGCCCGACAGAGCTGTACAATACGAGGTGGGCATACGTTTCTTTCGTATGCCAATTCTGCCCTTCTACGTTTTGTTGGGGGGGGGTCTACCGAAGCAAGCCCCTTTTTTTTTGTCTGCTATGACATACATGTATGCATTGCACTTTTTTCTTTTCTTTTGTTGTCTCCGTGAATAAGAACATTATACTAAGACAATCCATTCTCGAGGGAATTGTCTTTTTTTTTCTAGAGGGCTTTAAAAAACACACACAACAGTTTCATGCGCACTTTTATAGACCTACAGCTACTGCAATCGGGGAGGAATGTGAGCCATTTGCATGTCCATTCCAAGACAAACTTGACCCTGCTTCGTTTTTGTCGAGCGCATCCCGGGTCGCGATTTCAGTTGTCAGGACGTTTTTGTTAGGCTTATTTTTTCGGTCTCTGTTTTATTTATTTTTCTTGGCCATTTTTATGGGTTTTGTTGTCATTTTGTAGAAGCGGAAGAGACAGGGTGTCATATCTAAATGGAAGTCTCAAATAAATCTTGAGATTGTAGAGGCCGACATAAACAAACTTTCATCTTTAAATCCCTAAAGTTGATACCCTATATTTACAGATCCCAGTCAATCCTAACCCTATATCAGTGAAATCATGTTTGGCGTAGTACTAAAGGCGCGATCCCAGCCGGGATCATTTCTACTGTCACTTACTATGTAGGCCCATATTTCATACGCATCTTCTTCCCCAATCTCTTCCTCACAAGTGCATGGCCGGTGGATCGATTCTAGCCGCCGGCTAATTGGTGTGTGCAAGTACACCAAACAAACAAACGAACGTGGTGTAGTGTAGAAGGCTTAGCTCGTCCTCGGCCATTGACGCCTCGTTTGTCTGGAGCTGCGCCGCCCCCTCTGACTTGTGGTGCCCGTGCGGCAGCGTCAGTCCATCAATAGCTGTCGGAAGAACCTTGCTATGGCAGCCTCAGAGAGCGGAGCAGCTGCTTGGGCACGCCATCCAGGCGTCTCTCGAGCTCCTCGCCCGGCCCGTCCAGCCCGCGGACGACAGTGGTGACAAGGGTAACGCTGACGAGAAAGATCGAAAGGGGGGAGAAGGGTGGCGGGGAGAGCGGAGCAGCTGCTTGGGCACGCCATCCAGGCGTCTCTCAAGCTCCTCGCCCGGCCCGTCCAGCCCGCGGACGACGGTGGTGACGAGGGTAACGCCGGCGGCGGCCGAAGAAGTCTTGTTCTTCCTTGAACTTCGTGAGGCGCGCGGTGAGTCTAGCCTGCTTGAAGCAGGCGAGGACGGCGAGGTACTGTTGGTGCCCTGGTTGACGAAGTCGGCCCATCTCACCAAGGTCGTGGTACTGTTGGTGCCGCTCGCCAGTGCAGCGTACTACTGTGGCTGGTGCTGAGGCCTTCCCAGGCGATTTTTTCGTGCCGGCGCCGAAAAAACGGCCCAGTCGCGCCTCCAGGAGCCCGATTTTCGCCGACTTGGGCCGAAAACAGCGCCGGCGGACCCAGGCCGAACCTGGCGCACTGGGGGGCGCCCGGGGGCGCCGGGGCGAGCTGTTTTGGCGCGAAAAAGCCGCGGGCTAGCCGCGTCAGCGACTCGGCGCCTCGTCTTCCCCCAACGGCCTCGGTTCCCGCGGGGAATCAATGGCAAGGCTGCCGCCGGTCAGCCTTGCCATTGATTCCTCACGGGCGGTGCATCACGGGACGGCGCGCCGACGCCTCCCCTCCCTTGCACGCGTACACAAGGGCGCGGCGCGGCTATAAAAGTCGGTGGCCTCCACTCGCCTGTGCCCACACCAGCCCCGCCCCTTGCCGCCGTCCAGCCCCTCCCTCTCCCTACCTCTCCCGAGCGCCGCCGCCCAGCCCCTCCCTCTACCTCTCCCGAGCCCGCCCAGCTCCGCCGTCGCCATGGCAGAACGCTTCCCCGGAGACGAGGCGGCGGCCAACGGCTTCGGCCGCCGTTCGCTCCGCGAACAGGAGTCCTGGCTCCTGTTCCAGGCGAACATCCCGACGCCGCCAGACATGCGCGCCGGGCCGACGGGGTGGAGACTCAGCGCCGGGGGAGTGCCCATTCCCCCGTTGCCCGACGCCGCGGCGAAGCCGAAGTACTTCGCCGAGGAAGTCGAGGTCGTGCGCGCCTCCCTCACCGACGCGCAACTCTCCCTCCCCCAGTACGCCGCCGACAACCACGCGGCATGGGCGGCGTATTTCGAGCGCCGCCAGCAGCAGCGCTTGTCGTCCACCAACGGCGCGCCGGTGGTCGGCGGCCGGCAGAACAACGAGGGGCGCCATCTGTGGTGGGGCGTCCCCGGCCGCACACTCGAGGGCGTGCTCACGTACCTCGAGGGCGACAATGACCCGCCGTTGGCGTACCCCCCGGCGAGGGTGGCCGCCCCGGCGCAGCACCGACGCGCCGGGCCGTGGGCGCCAAGGAGGTTCGGGTCCTCCTCCTCCTCTTCCTCCTCCCGATCCTCGTCGCACTCCTCCGGCACTCCGGCCCTGCTCGGCGTCAAGGCCGAGCCCGCGGCGGAGACGCCGCTCGGCCGGCGCACTCGCAGCGCCGGCATCGTCATCAACGAGGGCGGCCGGTGCGCCTCCCCCTCGTCGGCTCCTCCGCGCTTCGTCAAGCCAAAAACAGAGCCGGGGCTGGCGCCGGTGAAGACGGAGCCGGGGCTGGCACCGGTGAAGGCGGAGTTCGAGGACGACGACGCGGCCCTAGAATGGGCGCGTCAGGACTCCATTGCGATGGAGAAGGCGCACCGGGAGAAGGAGAAGGAGCGCCAGTGCGCCGCCCTACGCCGCTTCGAGGAGCGCCGACGCGGCCGCGATGAAGGCGGGGTCGTCGTCTTATGCGACAGCGACGACGACGACGACGCGCCGCCGCCAGTCCGCCATGGCGACGCCGGGCAGGGGTCCAGCAGGGGCGCCCGCGTCAAGGAGGAGAAGGCCGACGACGACGATGGTGGCGACGACTTCAGCCCCTTTCTTTTTTTTAGATTAGGTTAATGTAATGAAAATGCGCGAATTTCGCCGAATTTTGCCATGTTTGGCCGAAATTTAACTAGTTTTTATCATAACTTCGCCGAACGGTCCTTCTTTTTTTTTTAATACGCGCCTGGGGGCGGCCTGGGGGCCGACGGCTGGGAACCGACTCGCCCCAGGGCCATTTTTTGTGCCGGCTCACCCCCAGGCGACGCTTTTTGACGCCCCCTAGGGGGCCAACGGCTGAAGATGCCCTAAGCTCACACAAGGTGACACTCTCGTCTTTGCTATGCTCTATGCTACAGGCATGTTGTGCTCTGTGCTATTGCCATTGATGGATCTGAGGAAACGGAATAGCAGGATATAGATGGGAACGAGGAAGAATGTCTATGATGCGTTCATCAGCGCCAACAGTGAAAGAAGCACGTTCCCGGGTAGGATTGTGCTTTTCCCGGTGTGCCAAACGTATCTAGGGTTCGAGTAGGCCGGGATCAAAGAAGTCAGGGTACAGACTTCAGGGATTTGAAGGTGAGGGTTCATTTGCGTCGGCCTCTACAACCTTAGGATTTATTTCAGACTTCACTCGATAATGTTTAATTTTCATTTTAATCAGGACACAAGCATCTTATAAACACAATTACATGACATATTTATTTAGCCATAAAACAACATTAATTGTACAATCTATAAAAAATAAAAAATACACCACATTGGTAAAACAATGCAAGAATCTGGAACAGTAAATATGAGATGACCGTTTAGAAGAGGAGTACCCAAGCAAAGAGCACAGAGGCTATCGCCATGAGCGATAACTGGGAGGGCGCCGGCGCCGCCGTGCCCTCCTCTAGCGTCAGCGTCTCACCGCCGACGTCGTAGATCATGTTGGTGCCCGCCTGCACCATGCTTCCCAGGACAGAGCCGAATGGTACACCTGCCGGCGTCGGCAGCATGGTGAGGCACTGCAGCCCGGTGACGTTGTCCTTGTAGAAGTAGTGCACCGTCGTGAGCTCAATGGCCGGCGCATCCCCGCCGCCGAACACCAGCTTAATCTTCGGGAACGTCAGCGCCGCCACGGACTGCGCGTTGTAGCATAGGTCAAAGGCGCCGCCGGCGAGCGCGGAGCCGTTCACGGGCTCCGACTTGACCTTCCTCACCAAGGCCTGCCTCACCGCATCGTAGGCTGCCGCCTGGAGGAGCGTGACGGGGGAGAGCGTGCTGATCACCACCCCGCCGGAGCTGCCGTCGGCTGCGAGGTCGAACGCCCCCGCGGGAATGCCGCTCAGGGCCACGCCGTCGATCTGTATGGAGGTGAGCTTGACGTAGTAGAAGTTAGGGAACACGGTGCTCCGGAGCATCGGCATGGAGCGGCTGGTTTTGGTCTGCGGCACGGCGGCGTCGCCGAGGAGCACGACGCTCTCGGAGTCGGAACTCCCAGGTTCGTCGGTTGCCAGGAAGTAGGAGAAGCGGGAGATGCCGAGCTGCGACACGAGGGAGAGTGGCCCCCTGTTGAACCCGATGCCGGCGGACTCGCCGTCGAGGGGCACCGTGCTGTTAGCGGCGCTGCACCCCAACAACGCGCGGCCGGCGATGCTCCCCACGCCGACCGTCTCGTTGGCGAGGAAGCCGGTGGTGTTGATCCCCTGCCCGTACATGTAGACGTACCCGCAGCTGGCATTGACGCTGGTGTTGCCGCCATCGCAGGCATCGGTGGTGTTGGTCACGCTCCGGCACGTCTGGCTGCCGCATGGGACGCTGAGCGGCGCTGCCGGGCACTGCGTGGTCCAGACGAAGTCATTGAGGACGTCCACAACGCCGGAGACGTTGTTCTGCTGCGTCGCCGTCGCCGTCGCCCCGATGGAGACGTTGTAGAGGACGACGTAGCCGGCGTTGTCGGCGGCCGCGCTACCCAGCTGGTCGCCGTTGCGGCTGCCGCGTCGCTTCTTGATCAGCGCAGTCGTGCCCGACTTGGCCGCCTTTTTGAACAAGAAGGTGTACACCTGCTTGAAGGCCCCCGGAGAGATCCTCGCCGGCGCCGCCGCAGCAGGCACCGGCGACAGGACTAGTACCTGGAGCACAAGTAGCCAAGCTACCAGCGTGACGGCCACTGCGCTGCTCCTTCTTGGCGCCATATTTTTCTGCTGTGATGTGAAGATATATTTGTGTACCTCCAGCCCGACTGCATGTCTCTATATATACTATGTATACCGGTCGCCGGCGTCGATCGCCATCTCAAGGTCAAGGCCATCAATACCACCTACGGCCGCGTCTGGAATCGCTTCATATAAGACCAAGTCAGATCAACTTAATCCAGCAGCCCAAACCGCAGAAACCCAAAATTAAGCGCTAGGATCCAAACCCTAGCAGCCAGAGGTTTGAGACCATGGACAAAACCATGTGAAGGTGCGTACCTAAACACGCTGCTAATTCCCATCATTGGTCGTATAGGAAAGAATATGACAATTTAGCTGCAGGTTTGGTGTGACAATTAAGAACGTGGTCAGTATTAGAGACCTACTATATCTAAACGCTGCACCCGAATTTGAGATGGTCGTATTCAGTTGCTTATTATCTTGTAGAGTTTCTTGGTAGCTTCCATGACTGCATGCACTAGCTAGATGAATGGAACCAGACTACCATATCGTCTAAAAACCTAAAATCTGGTACCACGTTAACCAATGAGCCTGACTCTTGAAAAGGCGAGAACATGTGTCCCGGCACGCCGCACTTGACGGAGGAGTGACGACACTGCATCGTTTGCGGAGTATCACCTGATGACAGTCAGGCTTGTTGTAATGGGGAGTATCATATACTAATATCATGCATATAATACTAGTCTATAATACTACATCCCTAATGCA
The DNA here is from genome assembly GCF_018294505.1 of Triticum aestivum. NCBI lineage: Eukaryota > Viridiplantae > Streptophyta > Magnoliopsida > Poales > Poaceae > Triticum > Triticum aestivum. The sequence goes on from NC_057812.1 coordinate 27,520,213, forward strand.
TAGTATCATAAGTTGGTATCATAGAGGACTACATTTATTATCATGCATGACACAAAGTAACACATCATTTAATATGATACGGTATCATGATATGATACTCAAGCCTCTCTTTCTTCATTTAATTCTATGCCACCTCATCAAACTTGCTTAGTTGGCATGCATGATACTACCTATGATACTCCCATTACAGGCAGCCTCAGCAAATAGTGCCCTTGTTAGCGTTGTTTGTTGGGATACACATAGCAGGTAGGCCCACGAAGGGTCAAAGTGTCATAAAGCATGGGGCTCATGCGACAGATGGTTCCAGATCAATTCCATGTCATACATGAAGCTACTCAGATGATATGTATGTCAACAACTCAACATTACTCGGATGACGTCTATGCCAACATCACTTGGACAATCAACATACCATCCACTCGGGAGACCATCGACTCACTCGGGCGTATGAAGACCAATAGTCAACGTGGCGGTTTCGTAGTGGGCTGATATTATAGCATTGATGCTCCACCTTGTAGCATAAGAGGTGAGGGGTGGCGTACTCTATATAAGCCACCCCCACCACTAGACTTAGGGCAAGCCCTCATTCTTCTCCCATGGTCTCACGCCATTAGTTTCAGGACTTAGCTCAGGCATGGAGATCCATTCTTCTCTCTCACACACCCACATTGTAATCTCCGGATACATACTCAGATAAAAGAAAGACTCTTCGGAGCACGAGACGTAGGGTTGTTATCTCCACCATGAGAGGCCCGAACTCGCTAAAACACGGTGTCACCCATATGCATCTCGGTAGATCATGCTCCTTTACCCTACCCCTTTCTATTGTCGGAATCGTTCCCACGACTCTGTTCATCTTTCGAGCATCTCTAACAACCTTTGTATATTGGATTGCTAAAAACTGGTGATAGAAAAAAGAGAGAAAGGGTTTAAAAAAGCCAACATGTTCTTTGCTTTGATAGCCTTTGTATATTGGATTGCTATATTTGCACAAAGCACACAATGACATGTGGGTACAGTTCGTCATAGACACATCACACACTAGCATACGTACATCTATACGTATACTAGCACAATTCGTGTACACATATACACGCACACATGCGGCACACACGCACGCACGCAGCACGCAGACACATAACATCACACACTGGCCCATTGTCATTGAGACAAAAATATGAAAGGGGCACTTTTACATAGGCTTGCTAAAAAGTTAGCAACTGGTCTTTGGATTTGCAAATAGGCAAAATGGGATGCTAGGTAGCAAGCTTTGTAAAAATTTGATGGGGACCACTTATACAAAGGTTGTTCGACGATATTATTTTGGCCAAGATTGCTAAAATAGCAATTGAGTGCAAAGAAAAAGGCTGTTAGAGATGCTCTTAGGCCGCACTCGACAGACGTTTTATATTTTCATTTTCCCCTATAGTATAATGTTTGTCGAGTGCCAAATAATTTTTTTTTGTTTCATTATGTATTTTTTTTGTTCTTCTTCTTTTCTTTCTTTTATTTTATTTTCTCTCTTTTCCACCATTTCTCTCCCGTCACTTTTTCCTCACCCGTTCTCTCTGACCACATTTCCCCCTCTTTGCCTCTCCCGTCACATCCCCCCCCCCCCCCCCCCCCCCCTTCTTTCATGTTCTTTATCTCCACCCTTTCCTTCAGCCATCCTCATGCTATAAAAGGCCCTCACCCGTATGTTGTGTTACATTAGTCTATTGCCCTTTCTCTCACTCCTTCTCTAGAGATGATCGTTGAACCTTCTGTTTGCGGTTTTACTCCAATGTTGTCTTTGAAAATGCATGAACATTATATAAATACACGACAAACAACACGTTAATACATGATAATTATTTATATTACACGATGAATATTTTTGTAATACATGTAGATGGAGAATGGTTTTTGAATACATGGTGTATATTTTTCTATATAAAAACAATATTTTTCCGGTATACGATGAGTAACTTTTAATACATGATGATATATATTTTTAGTATGCACTGAATAATCTCTAATATGTGATGCATATTTTTAATACAAGGTGGATATTTTTGAAATACAATATGACCATATTTTAATACAGGATGAACAATTATTTAAAAACAAGATAAAATTATTTTTAGAATACAATGAACCATGTTTTTGCAGGGTTACAATAAACAATTTGAAATACAAGATCTATATTTTTAACAAAAAATAAATTTGATTAAATACATTAAGTATATTACAAACATTTTTGAAAAATACACTATGACACTTTTGAAATACAAGATGAACAAAAAAAAGAACCGACAAAAGTGAAACAAGACACACAATAGAAAACTGAAAAGGAATCAAGAAGAAACGAAACGAAGGTGAAAAAATGAAAAGAAAAAGAAAAACAAACAACACTCCCCCAACCCGCTCCTTAAAAATAGAAAAAAAAATCCACACGGACCACGAGATCAATATCTAGTTTTTTTTAGGACTAGCTTACAGCGATTTTTTTTTAGAATCTCTTACAGCGAGATATATGATTCTCTCGCCCGAGGAACTTTCTGGACGCTACAGCACTGTCTTGGCCCCGTACTGTAGTATCATTTATTTCACAATTCATTGTTTTGCTTCCTTTTTTCGGGCTTTTCCTCTCTCTTTTTTCCTATGGATTTCTTATCTTTTTTTATTCATTTTTATATGTTTTCTCATTGGTTCACTGTTTTGCAATGGTTTCTTTGATTTTTATTTTCTTTCTTTTACTCTTCAGTTTATTTGCTTCATTTTATGGTTTTCTTCGGGGTTTTCATTTTTCCTATGTTGCACTATTTTAAATTGGTTTCTTTGTTTCTTTCTCTTTTAGTTTTATTTTGTTTTTTCTCTTCCGTTTTCTTTGTTTCTTTCTTGTTTTCTTTGGTATTTTTACCTTTTCTTTCATATTGTATATTTTTTGTATATAGAGGGAAACATTATGTTATACACATTAATAGTTTTGAAATACATGATTAATACAGTTTGAAATATATATATATATATATATATATATATATATATATATATATATGTTTTGGCGTCTACTTTTTTCATATAAATTGTACATTGTTAAAATAAATTCGAGGCCGCCGTCGATCTTCCGAGGACCAAGCAATCACACAAGCACGATACCGAGATTTGTTAACGAGGTTCACTGATATGGCTACATCTCCGGGGCTTGACTACGGGCGCTCCTCCCCGTGACACCGTCACAATACCGCACCCAGTCGCCCTGAACACTGGCACATGCCACCGGCTTCCCCTGCGTTCCGGTGCTATTATGTTGGTATATATTACATCGTGTGTCTATCCCCGCTATATATTAAAAGCCTAGGATACAAGTGTTCTACTAGGACACGACTTCACATCCTATGTAAACACAATACAACTACAAGTCCAACTGTAACCTACCTTGTACATAATATTCGACACAACTCTAACAAACTCCACCTTGGCGAATATTCTCCACCACCCTGAATTCGTCAATGCGTCAAATTTTCATGTACATTGGACTTGAGTTTATCCCATGAGTATCGCTGCTACTCCAAAGACTCCATATGACTCCACCTGCAACTTGTAGTCCCTCCTTTTCTTGACCACAGTCAACACTCGAGCAAAATTAAGTTCCACGTTACTCTAGTTTGCGCTCCCAACTTCCAGAGTATCCGTCCAACGCAATCACACACTGATTACCGACCTGTGTGAAAATGAACAACTCATATATTGGGTGTAACACATAAGATTTATCTGAACTCAACATCACCGCTTTTTTTTTGACCGCCTGTCTGAAACTTGAAGGAATTTTACCATTGTTTGTAGTCATCCCGAGTCAAATTCGCAGTTATCTCACCACATGTATGACCACCAGAGCCCTGGCCCGTCTCCATGCACCATGCGTACCGCACGCCTTGCCGCTATTACCGCGTCGAGCCTCCACTGTCCCGGCTGAGTCTCAAGGGTCGCGAACACACACCACTCAACCCCCATTGCAGAGTACCACCGATCATCACCGACCGATGACGAGTTTCATGCTTCCATCAGGCCACTGGGCTCCTGTCCGAACTACGTGTCCCACGCTTTTTCCGCCTGCTGAATAGGCTTCGACTCCGTCGACTTATGCCGTAGCCAGGTGGCCGTAGCCCCTCAATCCAGCTCCACCTTCAACATGACTCCATGGTAGATGAGCAGTCCACCCATGCGCCTCATCGACTTCAAGCTCTGTGTATACACCACCTTAAATCAATTCCGCGCCATAGTCTTGTCGGAGCCACACAAGCCCTCCGGGCCTGCGACACGTGTTTCCACACCCAGAAGTCGGTCACCATCAGCATCACGCTCCTATGTCGTTGTCACCGATCCCACCACCGTTTTCTGTACCAACCGACTTGCGTCGATCCGTCAGACTATCTAGTCCGACCCAGCCGAACTTGTCCGGCTGCATGACACGCTCGAGGCTCCCAAATCGTCTTCTGCGAATTCTCAACCATCACATGATAATTCCAACTCAGCTGACATGACTTTCCGCAACGCCTTCAAGCATCCCTGTTGTGCCAACAAATGTTTCACCTTTCTCTGCCATAACTCAAGATTTTCGGTTCCGTGAATTTCTCCACCTCAAACCTGGTACCCGTTGACGCCATGGTTCTTCGTATGGTTGACCTTGCAAAAAATTAACCGAGCTCCACCGGAATGCCCCAAGTACACAAACAAAACCTGATGAGGTACACCCCTGCATACTAATAGCAAAAATCGTGATATGCTCCTGGCTCAATATATGATGCTAGCGTTGCCTTGCCAAGTCTCTGCTTTTCAATGGATGCACAACGTGATGGTCTTTTCCCCTCTGCTCAAATCGATCTGTTTGTGCCTCTGTCCCGTCGTCCTATGGTGACCCAACCAGGCTGCTCATTAGCGCCTCAAGTCTCCGCCTCAAGCACGACAGGAGAGTACGTCTCCACAAAAGACTCGGTCCCCTTTTGGTCTCCAAACAAATCTCGTGACTTGCTGTTTCCTATTGCACCATATATCGCTAGAAACTTGGGCTGCTGTCCTCAGCCTGCACGCGTCCTTCTTGGGTTGCTGTCTGTGTGCCCGCTGGACCGCATCTGCGTTGCCACAAGCCACGTCCGAACCTTGCCGACTTCGAGACAGTACGTCAGCTCGGCGCCCACGCGATTGTGCCGCACGCCGATTTTTCTGATCTCGCCGACTGCTGATTCTTCCACGATAATTTTGCCTCTAGATCAATACAATTAGCCTCGATCTCAAACCTTGCTATGATACCATTTGTCAAAATAAATTCGAGGCCACCGCCGATCTTCCGAGGACCAAGCAATCACACGAGCACGACACCGAGATTTGTTAACGAGGTTCATCGATATGGCTACATCCTCGGGGCTTGACTACGGGCGCTCCTCCCCGTGACACCGTCACAATACCGCACCGGGTCGCCCTGGACACCGGCACATGCCGCCGGCTTCCCCTGCGTTCCGGTGCTATTATGTTGGTATAGGTTACATCGTGTGACTACCCCCGCTGTATATTAAAGGCCTAGGATACAAGTGTCCTACTAGGACACGACTCCACATTCTATGTAAACACAATACAACTACAAGTCTAACTGTAACCTACCTTGTACACAATATTCGACACAACTCTAACATACATTTTATTATACAGTAGAAATATTGTTTTAGTCTCATTTAACATTTTTGGAAGACAAAATTAACTTTTTCAATCAGATATACTTAAAATATATTGTAAAATTTTGGTGCGCTTAAGAACCATTTTTCTTATACACGTTTGACATTTTTCAAATATATGTTTAACATTTTTTTAGATATATGTTTTGATGTCTACTTTATTTCATCAGATTGTACATTTTTCATATAAATTGGAAACCTTTTTTTTACTGTTTTAATATTTTGGAAGTATAGGATGGGCAATTTTCTCAAATATATGTTTTGAAGTCTACATTTTTTTCATACATATTTATGCTTGCCTGCTCCTCATTGGTGGTGTTGGTCCGAGTCGGCCTCCCTTGGTGTTGGTGTATCCTCGGTTGATCGGTACTGATAACCATGGATGTGGTGGCATTCGAGCTCACCTAGGATAAGACTAGAGGACTTGGGTTGGAGCCTGCTCGACAAGCGCCCCCCCCCCCCCCCCCGCCGCCCCCTCCTCCCACTCACGCGCCCTCCCTTTCGCATCCAACGAGACGGGCTGGGGACCCAGGCGTGAGCGCCTCGTATGGTGGAGGCGTTGACTCGAATCCGGTGGCTGATGTTGGGCTAGGAGTGCAAGGGGTGTGTTCCGCTCTTCCTATCTGGGTTAGTGCATTGTGATGTGGACGGTTGGCGATGTCTTGGGACATGGATGCCGGGTCGATGATCTCGGATGGTGGTCCGCATGGTTGGCTCTCTGGTGGGCATCATAGCTGCAGTTGTGGCTATGCCTCTTGGTCGTCTGGGTGGCGTGTAGCGGTCGGTAGCTCACGCTCGCTCTCTGCTGTTGGTAGTGAATACGCCCAGATCTGAATCTGGAGGTTGTACTTGTCGTGACTATCCTAAGTACCATTTGTTAGTTTTTTTGAAAAGGGGGTCAATTCCCAGCCCCTAAAATCCATTGATGCACACAACTATTATATGTATTCTTTCTATCTCAAAAATTACAGAGTGAGTCCTACTCGTCAATTCGTGGCATCTGTCTTGTTATTGAAGAGGAGCAGGACTGTAGGAATGATGCACTACCAATGACGAAGTGATGCCAAGTGAAGCTGCACTGAGTGAAAAAACTTCTCTTTTCTCCATCACAAGAAAAGCCTTTCCTCCTCCCGTCGGCGTTGTCGCCGGTCCATCTCATCTCCGATGGCCTATGGGCCATGACGGTGGAGAGGACCCCCCCCCCCCCCCCCAACCCCGTTCTCGTTCTCATTTTTGTTAGTTTCAACGTCTTGGTTGGGGCTGTGTGGCGGTCGTGATGTCTCTTAGTAGGAATAATGTCTCCCACATTCTATCCCCGTCTCGATGGTACGTCTAGCTTCGTTGGAGGGTGTGTTGAGGTTTGTCTTCATTAGATCTCATGGGATTCGGTCAGTGTTGTTCTTCAGTGGATCTATTTGAATCCGGTCTTCGTTCTTCGTTTGGGTGCTTGCAAGTTTGGTCCTTCCAATCTACGACTTTTTTCATCGGCGATGGTTGCTGCTCTGGTGCGCTGGTCCTATGGGACCTTAGCGTGACGACTTCCCGACTGTCTACTATAACAAGGTTTGCCCGGCTCCGGTGAAGGAGGGGCGATGATGGTGACGAGCCTTCGGCTTGCTCCAGTTCTTGTAGTTAGGGGTGGAATTCGAGTCGAGTCGAGTCGACTCGACTCGCTAAAACTCGTTTTATTAACGAGCTAGCTCGACTCGACTTGTTACTATAATGAGCTCAAATTCAAGATTAGCTTGACTCATATAACTTGCGAGCTGACTCATCTAGCTTGTTAAGATCATTAAAGATATAAGACAAAACCTTATAAATATGATAAAAAATTAATTGGGAACTTAACATATACATATATGGACATGTACCTGAGAGTCTCATGAGAGGCTGGGCCTTGTGCTGGGACGCAAGGTGGTTAGTTGCTGTTTTTTACTACCCTAAAAAAACACCGATTTTTTTACCGAGTCTAACGAATTACACGAGTATTCGTGAGATCGGCTCATTTAACTTGGTCTGTAAACCATCTTAAACTAAAGCTCGACTCGACTCATTATTGTTCGAGTTCGAGTCGATTCGAGCCGAGTCACGAGCTACTCGTTTAGCTCGCGAGCTTCGAGCTTTTTTCCAGCCATATTTGTAGTCATTGCTAGATGATCCATAGATCTGGTTGTAATTTTTATTATCTCTGACGTTTTTGTATTGTTGTGATTGAGAATGAATAGATTGAAAGTTTTCTCGAAAAAAAAGCTGCACTGAACGGAGCATCTATCCCGATTTTATGTTTCCATAGCAAGCGTATGCATGGATATATTCAGCTAATTAATTTGGAGGTGCACATAACGACCGCCTAAAGAACTGAGGCTAGAGAGCGGCCGGAGTGACCGCTGGCGTGAAAAATCACAAAACTGGCCCTTTGACCGAAGTTCAGCACAAAATAGACCTCTTTTGAAAATATTTCACAAAATGGCCCTACACGCATGACGCCCGCACCCGGGGCGCCATGCTAGACAGCATAATGCCTCGGTCAAGGGCGCCATACTGGTCAGCGCTGACGGCCACGTCGGCTTGGCCTTGGGCCCATGATGCCTTGGCCCAGGGCGCCATGGGCTGTACCACGACGCCCCGGCCCAGGGCGCCATACCCCTTCACTACATCGCCGCCCAAGCCCCTCTCCTCTCTATTCGTTCTGTCTTTCATCTCTCTGTTCTTTCCCCACTCCATGGCGCCCCTCAAATCGCCCCTCCCTCTCCCCACTCTAGAGCTGCGGATCTGAGCCGAAGATCAGTGGATCCGGTTGCCCTTCGAATCCTGAAGGTATTCTCCTCCCTTTCCCTTCTTTCTATTGGTTGAAATCTCTCCATTTGATTGATTTGGGTGAAACCCTAGTTCATCTTTTTGTTGAAATGTATAGTGGATTTTGGTGTGATAATGTAGGGATTAGTGTGATTTAGGATATATATGGCTTACAATATGTATGATATAGGATTATTATGAAAGTGATATGAATTTGGTTAGGATATGTACGCACATATATATGGTGTATGGAAGAATTAGTGCAAATATATGGTGTATTATGTTGTAGAAAATTATATGCACATATATGGTGTATGGAAGAAGAATTAGTGTAGAAATTTTGCACATGTATGTATGTTTTTGCACTACTGCGGATATTTGCAAATGACAAAGGGGCTTGCCATATACATTTGTAATTTGCAGGATGGCTTCTCTTATCCATCCATCATATGATCAATTGCATCGTGAACGGTTCATGGCAGATGAAGGAAGGGTTTTTGATCAGCTTCACCTGAGGTCTGGTTCGGTTCATGACAAGATGAAGTATGACGAGCGATACATGGAGTATATCCGGAAGACCGGGCTTCTCCCTTTCACCTCACTCATGTCTCGTTCGATGCCGAAGATGAACCCTTGTGCGATCACGGCACTCGTTGACCGATGGCGCCCTGAGACACATACTTTTCACTTCTATGCTGGGGAGATGACTGTCACTTTGCAGGTTGTTTCTCTGATCACTGCAGTTCCCATCAAAGGAGAGCCTATTTGTTTTGGCACAGATTCAGATGGATGTCGTGAGATTATGGTTGGACTCATAAGGAGAGAGCCAGGGGTACAAGGGAAGTCCGCCGGTGCAAGTTATCATTGGATTGCTGAACACTTTGGGGAACGCCCGGCTGATGCGGACGATGAAACAGTGCAACAGTATACCAGGGCATACTTGTGGTATGTAGTCAGCCGGACTCTTTTCTTTGACGGCACTGGGGTGAACACTTCCTTTATGTGGCTTAAGCTGTTTGCTGGGTGGGAGCATGGACTCAGTTGGGGTACAACAACGTTGGCTTATTTGTATTGTCAGGTAAGTAGTTTTGCTTATAATATTGTGTTCACCATGTAGAAATTTTCTCTAGTTTGTAATGACATATTTCTTGTTTGTGTGTAGCTGGACGAGGCGTGCCGTAGGGGCGCGACTCCAAGAAACATCGTAGAGTCAAAGAAAGCCAACATCGGTGGTCCGATGCTTCTATTATCGATATGGAGTTGGGAGCACTTGTCAGTGAGGCGGCCGACACCAAAGGGTTACGACCGGTGGGATGATCATCATGACCCGGACCGTATGCCTACATGGGCGTATAAGTGGGACAAGATTAAAGGTTTTGTTGGCAGTTCAAAGACCATGTATTTGCACTACTGCAACGAGCTTGACATCATGACCCCGGAGCAAGTATCTTAGTAGCCTCTTGCTTTGCCTCTTCGGTTTGTTCGGTTTTCCAAAATTCATACTAACAATGTAGTTTTTTCTTAATCTTTGTTTATAGGTTACCTGGGAACCATACGGAACGGAGGGCAATATTGGTAGGGGAGCTTGTTTTATTACTTTCAACTTAACCCAAAGTGTCTACAGGAAGCACACTTATGGCGGATGCGTTGCCCATTGATTTGTTATTATGCTGTTGTGTTTTATCAGCCACAACGAGTTATGACACAGTTTGGCTTATTTCAAGAGACCTCGCTGAAGTACAAGGACACTTCGCTACATTTGCATAGGTAAGTGCTTAGCGGCGATTAATGCTTTCTCTATTATTTTCAAAATACTAACAAAAATGCAATTGTCAAATGCTATGCAATCTTGACAAGATGAAGCAGAAGAGTATAAAAAAATGGGATCGAGAGCATGACATGTATATCCAGGAGTTCAAGCACAAGCTCAATAAGATTGAGCTTTCATTGCGTCAACCAACTTCTAAGCCTCCCACACGGCCTTTCGATACAGAAGCATTCAACAATTATCTTGTGTGGTTTCGTTCCGTTTCCCGTACTCAACTTAACGCACCCGCATTTCAGCCAGGGGACATATTACATGAACCCAATCCAGGTTTTGATCGGATGGCCAATATGGAGTACAACATGCTTATTAGAGATGGTAGACGGTATGAATTGGTGCCAACTATCCGCTTTGTGGTAAGTTACCGTTATATCTATATGGTTACCTACATTGTGCCAAAATGATTTGTCCTATTGTGTCCAACAGCAAAACGAGCTCTCGAAGCATGTCAACGACGCCGGTGAGGCACTCAAGTACCCTCCAGGTGAAGAGTCGTACAGTAAGCTTAAAGCTTTCGTTGAGGTATGACATTTGATAATTTGTTTTTCATACACATTTTTGAGGTATATCTCCTTACTTCATGATATGTCAATTTCATAGCGGAGCAAGTCTTGGGCACGTGGCCTTGGTGCTCTACTAGGATGTCGCTCCATCGATGTCGCCGTCCCTACAGCTTCGAGGTCGAGATCATCATCAAGTGGCACCCAGCAGCAAGGCGAAGAATCGGTTCATGACATGGAGGAGGAGGAGGGGGATGAACAGACGCATGATGAGATTAACACCTCGCAGATGCCCGATGCGCCTCAGCCTAGTCAAAGGCGTGGAAAGTATACTCCGGGCAAATACGCAAGGAAGGCACGTAAGGACCCGGTGATCGAGGCCGCATCAGAGGAGGAGGAAGAGGAGGTGGAGGTGCCGCTGCAGAGGAGAAGGCGCTTAGTGAAGGGGAAGGATGCTGCACCGGCTAAGAGGGGGAAAGGAAGGAAATGATGCATTTGTCTTCAACTATGTAGGAAACTATGTATGACCTTGACGCCTTTGTGGTGAACTATGTATGACCTTGATGCATTTGTGGTGAACTATGTATGAACTTGATGCATTTGTGATGATTCTCTTCTACTTAATGTACTTGAAGCATCAGCAAAACTCCAGCAGCAACAACTGAATAGAATCAGCAGCACAACAGTTGACAGCACGGCGCCCTGGGCCAGGGCGCCATGCCTGTTGACAGCATGGCGCCCCAGCCCAAGGCGCCATGGTCCTCGCCAGCATGGCGCCCCAACCCACTTACCCATGCACGCTTATGATGTTGGGGGCGCCATGCAATTTTTCTGGGCGCCATGTATGACGTCCTGACCCAGGGCGCCATACTTACTAACATGGTGCCTTAAGCTAGGGCGCCATGACTTACATTACTTTCACGACTTCTCTGTTTTTTCGCCATACTTACTAACATTACTTCCTGACATACATAAGTTCAACCACATACATTCATTCCACACATACATTACTTTCATGACTTACATAGTTCAACCACCCAAAAGGTTCACGACATAGTTCGACCACCCAAAAGATTCACGACATACATAAGTTCGACACATCATTAGTTTCACACCCCAAGCCAATAAGCGAAGCCTCGACCACCACCGTCACCACGGCCACGTCCTCGAGCTCCATCATCACCACGGCCACGTCCTCGAGCACCACCGTCACCACGGCCACGTCCTCGAGCTCTATCATCACCACGGCCACATCCTCGAGCACCACCGTCACCATGGCCACGTCCTCAAGCTCCACCGTCACCACGGCCACGTCCTCGAGCTCCATCATCACCACGGCCATGTCCTTGAGCTCCACCATCACTGTGGCTGACACCACCATCACCATCTCGTTTTGATCTCTTTATTTTGCCCCTTGAGCTACAACCTCTATTATTGTGTCCCTCATTGTTACATTCACCGCAACGGCTGATATCACGGGGCTCTGCGAAATGTTGGCTCCCCCATTCCTTACGGAATCCACCACCCCAATCATCCATGTCACCCAAGAAACGCTTTGTCTTCCGTCTTCCACGTGTCGCCACCTTCATTTCCAAATCAGGGTATAGTGGGGGTCCATGGTATTCCGGCCATTTAGATTGGTCTAGATAGGGATAAAACCTCGCAGCCCATGTATTTTTGACTGCATCGATCGAATACTCCTCCAATCTTACATTGTTGGTCATGCTGACACTCACATTTCTAGCGCGAGATGCAGCCATCAAGTGAGAGCACGGGAGATGATACAATGTAGGCCGCTCGCATGAACACGCGCCCATCTTAAGATAAACCTTGAAAGAGCCACCTCCATATGGCACGCCGTCACGCGACATTCCATCGTGCTCATCAACTTGGTAAATCAATTCTATGTTATCAAAGCACTGGATTTTGTGTGAATCCGCCTTCCTTGCTTGGTATTCCATCCAATCGTCGACCTTTGGTGGATACTTGTACACCTTTTTTGCCTTGTTTTTCCCGGACATCAAGTTGGATGTTTCTTCACTATACTTTTGAAAATAGACATTCAACTTCTGGAATGTATACTCTACTATTGCTGTCACCGGCAATGCACGTACACCCTTTAGCACCATGTTGAGACATTCAGCCATATTGTTTGTCATGTCACTGTACCTCACTCCATTGTTGTCAAAAGCCCGTGCCCACTTTCCTTTATCGGCAAGATTCCTATTTAGGAAATCTTTGCCACCATTGTTTGCTTTGGCATACACTTTGTCCCACAATTTCTCAAAATGTCTAGTGGTGAATGCGAGACAACAATCATGAAGAAGGTCAAACAATTCCTTGTCTCCACATGCTCGGTAAAAGTTAGAAACAAAATGCCTCATGCACCATCTATGGTGCACGCGAGGATGTCCTGGAATGTCAATCTCCACTGCATTGAGTATCTCTGGGTGGCGGTTCGAGATGATGCAAACCTCTCTTTCAGGTCCAATTACCTTGGTCCTCACTAGACTAAGAAACCACTCCCAGTTGTCATTGTTCTCCGCCGACACCAAAGCAAACGCCAATGAAACCAATTTGTCACCACCATCATTAGCCACGGCGATCAACAATGTGCCCTTGAACTGGCCGGTCCGAAATGTGCCATCCACGGACATAACCGACCTACCATGCTTGAAGGCCCTAATGCATGGCTCAAAAGTCCAGAATGCACGTCCAAATATACAAACGTTTGCATCGTTGTATATCCTTGTTCTCACGCCATCTGGCTCCACCATATAGTACATGCCAGGATTTTCTGCCGCCATCGCTTTCAACACCATCGCGAGGCGGTTGTATGATTCTTCCCAACCACCATACAATATCTCAAAGGCAGCTTGCTTGGCCTTCCATGCCTTCCCATACTTCACCTCGTACCATAAAACCTCCTTCACCATCTCCATCAAAGCCCGAATGGGATATGTCGGGAGTATCTTTATGGAGGCTGAAAATCGATATGCAATGAATTTGGAGGTCAATTGACGGTGATCATCCTTTACATTAGCATCATCAATATCCTTGCCACTACATCGATGGTGAAACACGGAACTTGTAATCTTCCATTGTGGACCTCCTTTGACACATCTTGCATGGATAACCCAAGGGCAATGATTCTTGTGTTCCTCACATTTGACCACATAACGCACTTTCGAGTTTGACTTCTCCACAATGAATGGTCGATGAAACTTAACCGCGTAGTCCTTGGCCCATATTTGAAGTTCTGTCAAGCTTTCAAAGATTGTTCCTTCACTAACACCATACACACGTGCTTTGGTATCTCGCTTTGAAGTTAACCTTGGTGCGAGAATTTTACTTGTGCCACCATCAACAATCGCCTTATCGGCTAGGCTTAGATCACGAAACAATGATGTTTTGTGACTACGGCCTATTACCTTCTTGAAAGCATTGGCTTCTTTAGCCGTCAAACCATCCTCATCTATTTCTTCATCCGGGCCTTCATCCTCCGAGTCCCACGCATAGGACCTATTGTATGGAATCTCATGGTCCATGTCCTCTTCCATGCAATTTGCCTCAACATCACCAACATAATCGTCATGAAGATAAGCCTCCGATTCATCACCCTCAAACTCACCACCATCCATGTGCAAGTCTTCATTATCAACTTGGTCATTCCCGCCGGGGCTCAAACATTGGGTCATTGGAGGTTGGCTCATTGTTGTGTCATGCACATCCGGAGTGACATGTGTTGAATCTCGAACCGGGCTTCTAACATCACATGAAGATGCACACCGATTCAAATCAATGTGCAACCGAGCACGAACAACCTTTGTGGCAAATAACTCAAATGATTTATCTTGTGAGGCCAACACACTCTCTTTATATGCTTCCCAATGAAACTCGGAGTCAAGAGGCATTATCTTCCAACGAATATGTTGCCCATACCCAACATTATACCTTCCGATTAAGTCTACTCCATCGCTTTCTTCCATCCAATTCAACCTTCTTTGAAGCTCAACCAAAACCTCCTCAAGGCTAGGACTTGTGGGATACACCATCACTACCGGCTTCTTCTTTGGGTCACCATACTCCGCGTCTCCCTTCTCAAAGGAGACAAAGTCCACATGATGCACATTGATGATATTCGCCATCTAGAATCATAAACACCAAAATGCATCAACAAAAATAGCAAAAATGGATGACCTAGGGTTTCCCCAAATCCCCACAATATGGTGATTTCAACCAACAAAAGGGGGAGGAATGATGGAGAATACCTTGAGGGGTCGAAGGGAAGGATAAATCATCGATTTGGAGCTCCGATCCACGAAATTTTGTGGGCATTAGGTAGGGGCTTGAGTGGGGCAGCCGGGGTGGAGAAGGGGGAAAGTGAGGGTTTGTGGAGGGGAAAACAGGGGAAACTCTGTTTTGTGGACGCAAGGGGCATGGCCCCCTGAGCAGGGGCGTCATGACCATCAGCACGATGCCCTGGCCTGGGGCGCCATGGTGCCATGCCCTACCGCTGACCAGTATGGCGCCGTTGACCGAGACATTATGTTATTTAGCATGGCGCCCCGGGTGCGGGCGTCATGCGTGTAGGGCCATTTTATAAAATATTTTCAAAATAGGGCCATTTTGTGCTGAACTTTGGCCAAAGGGCCAGTTTTGTGATTTTTCAGACCGCTGGCCGCCGAACCTAGCTAGCTAGGAGCCCGGCGTGCCGAGCCTACGACGACGAGCAACCAACAGCCATCCCGCAGCCGGCCAATCAATCCCATGCACTATGATCGCCAATCACAACCATGTGCCATCCTTCAATGACCGGCGGCCAAAGCTGCAGCATCACATCTTCAATGGTTTCTTCGCCTCCTACAAATAGAGGGAGAGGAAAGGGATGCCCGAATCAGAAGGGCACGCATCTCCTCACAGTAAACAGCGCACACGATCCCCACCCGGCCGGCCGTACGCACCGGAAGAGAGATCAGACTCAGAGTGACATGGCGACGGCCACCGTTCGCCTCTCCGCCGGCCGCCTGCTGGCGCTGGCCGTGGTGCTGTGCTTGGTCACGGCGGGCGAGTCCGCCAAGGCGAGGTACATCTCGTTCGACGCTCTGAGGGTCGGCCAGCCCCTTGTACACGGGGTCGGTGTCCCGGCGCCGGCGCCGGCCCCTGTAAGCGCCGGAGGGGTCAAGGCCCCGGCAGCCGTCGAGGTTGGCGCCATGGGTGAGACGATGGAAGGTGGTGCCGTTGTCCTCCGTCACCAACTCCACGCTTAGATACTAGCCCTGCTCCTCACTTGTTCTTGATGCTCCTAATAAGTAAATAAAAGCCCACCCTGGTTGTGGCGTGTCCATGTGTGTTAGCAATGCAAGTGGAAGGGAAAGGTTCACGATCGACCGCACTGCGGATCCAAGCTTGTTAATTATGAATAATGTAGGTGTAATCCTCATGTCTACATGACTGTTATACAATCTCTTCAACCTTGAACTGGCATAGCGCGGTCTCAGGCCTTTAGTGTTTCTTTCTTTTTCTTTATTAGTTTTTTGCATTCTTATTTTGTTTTATTTCCTTTTTCCCGTTTGCTTGTATTTCAGAATATTCTGATTATATCTATTATAAAAATCACTGTATATAAATTTTTTGAAAAATGTTAATCAGGAATTAGAGGAACGTTAAATGTCTATAGAAAAATATTTCTAATGCATACGAAAATGGTATAATGTTTATGAAAAAACAGACATCAAAACATATATATAAATAAATGCTAATCATATATTTCAAAGAAGTTAAACATGTATATAAAAATGTTTCCTATGTATAAAAAAATTGTAGAATGTTTATGGGAAAAGTAGACATCAAAAGCATATATGTTTAAAAAGAGTATTAATCTTACATTTGGATATGATAAACGTGTATATAGAAAATGTTCCCACTGTATACCAAAAATGTTCAATGTGTATGGAAAATGTAGACATAAAAAGTATATGTTTTAAGAAATGTTAATCATGTGTTCGGAAAATGTTAAACATATATAAACATTTTTTTCATAAAATAAACAAAACATCTCCAATGTGTATGGAAAAAGTAGACGTAAAAAGTGTATGTTAAACATGCGTATATATAATGTTTCCTGATGTATTAAAAAGCAGACACCAAAAAAATAAGTTTTAAAAACTTTTAATCATTTGGAAAATGTTAAACGTCTATATAAAAAATGATCCATGTATACCAAAAATTAGTCAAGTATTTGGAAAATGTTAACGTGTATACCAAAAAGGTTCCTAATGCATGGAAAAAATGTTGAATGTGTATGTAAAATATTTGACATCAAAATAAAGAAAAGCAAAAAACTCAGAAAGAAACAAAGAAAAACAAGAACAAACCAGTAAATATCAAGAAAGAAACAAAGAGAAATAATTAAAAAATACAAAACCAAAACACCAGTGAAGAAACAAAGAAAAAACGGTTCAAACCAATACGTGGAACCCAGCGAGCAAACAACCTGAGCTAACAGGCCGGCACTATATGCGCGCACACATGGATGCTATTCTGGCTCTAAGCAAGATATAGCATTCCCGTTGTGTACGTACACAGGCTTCACTCACGTCTAGCCCCTGTGGGTCGGGGCATCAGTTCATCCTGCTCGCATCCACCGTTGCACTGCTCGGTCGGCTCTGTTCTAGAAAAAAAAATGTCTCAAAACAAAATGGGACTGAGGTGTGTACATGGGAACAAGAAAGGAGGTTTTCTTCTAGTCGGTTTTCTTTTAATTAAAAATGTTAATAAATGTAAAAATGTAGGAAAATTCAAAAAATGTTTATGAACTTGAAAAATGTTCACTAATTTGAAAAAAGTTTACAAATTTGAAAAATGTTCGTGAACTCAAAGAATGTTTGAAAAGTTTTTATACAAATGTTTAAAGAATAAAAAAAGTGTGCATGAATTTAGAAAATGTTCGCAAATTCAAAAAAAATGTGCACAAATCTAAAAAATATTTGCAGATTTATAGAGTAATCGCAAATTTGAAAATACACAAACTAAATAATGTTTGTGGAGTCAAAAAATATTTGTTATTTTTTAAAAACGCTTCGTGTACTTGGGAAATGTTCATGATTTAAAACAAATATCCATGAATTCAAAAAAGCTTCCTGCACTTATAAAAACTTTGGCCTAGGTCCTTGGCTCATCTGGTCTCTTATGACTTGGAACTTGCTCTCATACTTTTCTGGATTTTTCAAGTATAAAACATTTATTTTACCTTCAAACATAAACACCGAAAGCAGGAACTAACTCTGGGCATAGTTGTCGTTCTAGCACTGCCTTGTATCCTCATCCATCCCACTACGGACGCCTTCTTCACCCCGTCATAGGCCCTTGGGTATACGGAAGTTGTGTGGCTCCCTTTAAGGAAACCTGGGTGGTACAACTATGAAAGTCGGGGCTCTAATACAAACATTAGTACCTTGCCTCTATGGGAAAATAGGACTCAAAGACGGATGTGCTGTAGGGGAATGTGGCAGAGTCCACTTCCCTCGACACACCGTTCCTTGGAGGGGTTGTGCCTCTGCCATTTAGTTTTGTTAAGTGAGAGTAGTTGCGAGTACATTCCGAGTGCATGCCATTTTATTGCCTAGTGGTCCTCGACAAAAGAACAAGACCGCCTTGAGGTGATAGGCAGGAGGGGTGGAAATGACCATTCTTGGTTGACAACCCACAAGTATAGGGGATCACAACAGCTTTTGAGGATAGAGTATTCAATCCAAATTTATTGATTCGACACAAGGGGAGTCAAAGAATATTCTCAAGTATTAGCAGCTGAGTTGTTAATTCAACCACACCTGGAAACTTAGTATCTGCAGCAAAGTGTTTAGTAGCAAAGTAATATGATAATGGTGGTAGCGGTAACAAAAGTAAAGACAGCAAAAGTAATGTTTTGGTATTTTGTAGTGATTGTAACAGTAGCAACGGAAAAGTAAATAATCGAGAACTAGTATATGGAAAACTCGTAGGCACCGAATCAGTGATGGATAATTATGGCGGATGTGCTTCATCATGTAACAGTCATAACATAGGGTGACACAGAACTACCTCCAGTTCATCAATGTAATGTAGGCATGTATTCCGTATATAGTCATACGTGCTTATGGAAAAGAATTTGCATTACATCTTTTGTCCTACCCTCCCGTGGCAGCGGGGTCCTATTGGAAACTTAGGGATATTAAGGCCTCCTTTTAATAGAGAACCGGAACAAATCATTTGCACATATTGAATACATGAACTCCTCAAACTATGGTCATCACCGGTAAGTATCCCGATTATTGTCACTTCGGGGTTAACGGATCATAACACATAATAGGTGACTATAGACTTGCAAGATAGGATCTAGAACTCTCATATATTCATGAAAACATAATAGGTTCAGATCTGAAATCATGGCACTCGGGCCCTAGTGACAAGCATTAAGCATAGCAAAGTCATAGCAACATCAATCTCAGAACATAGTGGATACTAGGGATCAAACCCTAACAAAACTAACTCGATTACATGATAAATCTCATCCAACCCATCACCGTCTAGCAAGCCTACGATGGAATTACTCACGCACGGCGGTGAGCATCATGAAATTGGTAATGGAGGATGGTTGATGATGACGACGACGACGAATCCCCCTCTCCGGAGCCCCGAACGGACTCCAGATCAGCCCTCCCGAGAGGTTTTAGGGCTTGGCGGCGGCTCCGTATCGTAAAACACGATGATTTCTTCTTCTTGATTTTTCTCTCTCTGAAAGCAAATATATAGAGTTGGAGTTGGCGTCGAAAGTGTTGGGGAACGTAGTAATTTCAAAAAAAAAATCCTACGCACACGCAAGATCATGGTGATGCATAGCAACGAGAGGGGAGAGTGTTGTCTACGTACCCTTGTAGACCGAAAGCGGAAGTGTTAGCACAACGCGGTTGATGTAGTCGTACGTCTTCATGGCCCGACCGATCAAGCACCGAAACTACGGCACCTCCGAGTTCTAGCACACGTTCAGCTCGATGACGATCCCCGGACTCTGATCCAGCAAAGTGTCAGGGAAGAGTTCCGTCAGCACGAAGGCGTGGTGACGATCTTGATGTTCTACCGTCGCATGGCTTCTCCTAAGCACCACTACAATATTATCGAGGATTATGGTGGAGGGGGGCACCGCACACGGCTAAGAGAACGATCACGAAGATCAACTTGTGTGTCTAGAGGTGCCCCCCTACCCCTGTATATAAAGGAGCAAGGGCGGAGGCCGGCCGGCCCTTGAGGCGTGCCAAGGAGGGGGGAGCCCTCCTCCTAGTAGGAGTAGGACTCCTGTCGGTGTCAAAACCGGCGGATCTTGGGTAGGGGTCCCGAACTGTGCGTCTAGGCCGGATGGTAACAGGAGGCAAGGGACACGATGTTTTACCCAGGTTCGGGCCCTCTTGATGGAGGTAAAACCCTACGTCCTGCTTGATTGATATTGATGATATGGGTAGTACAAGAGTAGATCTACCACGAGATCAGAGAGGCTAAACCCTAGAAGCTAGCCTATGGTATGATTGTTGTTCGTCCTACGGACTAAAACCGTCCGGTTTATATAGACACCGGAGAGGGCTAGGGTTACACAGAGTCGGTTACAATGGTAGGAGATCTACATATCCGTATCGCCAAGCTTGCCTTCCACGCCAAGGAAAGTCCCTTCCGGACATGGGACGAAGTCTTCGATCTTGTATCTTCATAGTCCAGGAGTCCGGCCGAAGGTATAGTCCGGCCATCCGGACACCCCCTAATCCAGGACTCCCTCAGTAGCCCCTGAACCAGGCTTCAATGACGACGAGTCCGGCGCGCAGATTGTCTTCGGCATTGCAAGGCGGGTTCCTCCTCCAAGTACTTCATAGAAGATTTTGAACACAAAGGTAGTGTCCGGCTCTGCAAAATAAGTTTCCACATATTGCCATAGAGAGAATAATATTTACACAAATCTAATCTGCTGACGTATTCCGTAGCGTGACATCACACCACGGCCAAGTCTTTATTCGAATCGTTTTACTGTCCCACCTCAGCGCGTTTAGCGAGGCGGTTTCCTTGGCACGTCTTGTTAAAGCAGAGATCGTGTCCCCTTATTCCGGGATTCTCATCAATACGGGTGTGGGTAACCCAACCGCGCCATTGATTACGGCCCTTGGGAGATAAGCGAGTTTTACCAGGCTGGTGGGGGCGCATAGTCGCGTCCACCCATATAAGGGGATAAGGATCCACCTTTTCATCCACGCCTTCTTCCTCCTTTGCCTATCCATTTCCGCGCACTCGAGCTCCAGCGCCCAAGTCCGCACACCCCACCTCAACCTTCTCCAGCCATGTCCGGAGCGGGAGGCAAGTGGATGGTCTCCTCCGTCACGGAGGGACACATCAAAAAACTGAGGAAGGCCGGATACTTGTCTAACGACATTGCGCACCGGCTTCCCGAAGAGGGGCAGCTCATCCCCACCCCTAGGCCCCATGAGAGGGTGGTGTTCCTCCCCCATTTCCTCCGCGGACTGGGCTTCCCTCTCCACCCATTTGTCCGGGGGCTCATGTTCTACTATGGCCTGGATTTCCACGATCTGGCCCCGAACTTTGTCCTCAATATCTCGGCGTTTATCGTCGTGTGCGAGGCTTTCTTCTGCATCCGCCCCCATTTCGGCTTATGGCTCAAGACTTTCAACGTCAAGCCGAAGGTGGTGCACGGCACCCAGGCGGAGTGCGGAGGCGCCATGGTGGGCAAGATGCCCAACGTCCTATGGCCCGAGGGCTCCTTCGTGGAGTCCCTAAAGGGGTGGCAATCGGGGTGGTTTTACATCACCGAGCCGCGCGACCCTGAATGGGTCGCAGCCCCCGAGTTACGATCCGGACCCCTACGCGGGTCACCTCCTGGAAAGAGACGGGCCTGTCGTGGTGTAAAGAAGGAGAGCTGACCAGACTCCAAACATGCGTCCAAACCCTGGTGGACAAGAAGCTCAAACTTGTCAACGTAGTCCAGGTTATGCTCATCCGCCGGATCCTCCCGTGTCAACAACGGGCTTTCAACCTATGGGAGTTCTACCCGGCGCTGCACCGAACTCGGAGCAGGCTCTTCGACATGACGTACGAAGATGCCTGGAAGGTGCTTTTCAAGGGCGCCGGGCCCCCCGCATCCGTTATTGAGGATCGCGGATTCAGCACGCAGCATCACGCTCGCGCGGTAAGCTGTTTTTACCTTTTACAGGGTATTAGTTTTTCATAGTTTGACTCCATGCGGGATCTTAAGCTCCCTTACCTTTGACAGGATTGGTAGGAGACGTCCAGACAGATCAACTGTCCGGCTCCTTTGCCCGAAGGCCCAGCGGACGCTCGCTTGGCGAAGCTACTGGTTCCGGCACCCTATGTGGTGCCAGAGAAGAAGGCCAAGAAGAAGGCCACGGGGACTCGGAAGAGTGCCCGGCGCCTGGGGGTGTCGAATTCATCATCATCCGACTCCAAGACGCACTCCTCCCATGAAGACGAGGAGGAGGAAGAAGAGACCTCTCCCCCTCCAGCGGGGGGAGAGAAGAAAAGGAAGGCCGCCCCAACTGGGGAATCCGAAGGGTCCAAGAAGGGGAAAACCCTTCCTACGGACGGCTCCACCAACGCCGACGACGGCGAAGAGGAGTGGCTGCACAGGGCCAAGCCCCTGGCGAGATCGTAAGTGTCCGGATACCAGAGTGATTCATAGTATTCCTCCATTGCACAGCTTTTCCTTATGTCGAACATGTTTATGCAGTCCACCCAAAGACCGGCTCGACGTGTCGTCGAGCGGTTCCCTGGATTTGTCGGATGTGAATTCGCTTCCGACGGCTACCTCCCCCCACCCTACGGACGACGCGCGAGGTGCTGTCCCAACAGGTTCCAAGCCAGGAGGAGGTGGTCCTGGAGGTGCCGCAAGGCGACCTCCTGGACTCCAGGCGCAAAGGGGATAAAACCCCCAAGGGTTCCGAGTCCGGCCTTGAGCCGAACACCGCGCCGGAACCTTCAATGGTTCCGGACTCCATTAGGCAGCCTCCTTCCAAGAGGAGCAAGCCTACCGAGCCAGTGACCTCCGTCCAACCGGAGGCACCGGACAATTTGCTGGAGACGCTTAACGGCGCCTCCATCAACGAGGAGCACCGCACTATTATGAGTGCGGTGATCCAGAAGGTTCAGTCCGCCAAGAGCGGACTGACTGAAGCCTGTGCCAGCCTTCTAACAGGCTTTGAGGTAAGTAAAGAATATGTAAAAATATTACCGCATAGACAGTAGCCCCTGGTGCTCTGTTCGGCGTTCGTAAAGAAAAGCCGAATAGAGGATCTAATAACATTCCCAGGAGTCTAACATAATCAAGTCAATATGCGTATGCAGGCTTCGCTGCTGGCCTCCGCCGCACTGACTGCGGAGGTGGATACGCTGAAGCAAAACCTCGCGCGGTCCGAGAACGAGCTCGGCCATGCCAAGAGGCAACTCGAGGAGAAGGAAGGTAAGTAATACCTTGCGCAAGTATATAGAGAAGATGTGGTTGCAAAAAAGACAGGATCAACGTGCTATTATAGGGGCCACGACCGAGGTGGCAACCCTTAAGCAAGCGCTGTCCGAGGCCGAAAACAGAGCGGCCGCGGAGCGCACAGAGAGAGGGAAGCAGGAGGCGCGGGTGGAGGAGGTGCAGAAAGAGCTCCAGGCTCTCGTGAAAAAACACGAGAGTTTGGAGCTTGACTCAAAGACGCAAGCGTCTGAGCTTGTAGCAGCCCTCAAAAGCGCGAAGTCTGCCAAGGCCGAAGCCCAGAAAGCCCTCAAAGAAATTGAAGCGATGAATAAGATAGCGGTGGGTAAGGCATTCATTATGCAAAGCAAGCACGTGAAAGTGAATTACTTGTTACTTACCCGAGTCCGGAGCTCTCCAGGAGCATTCGCAGATTTGCCCCGCAGTGCGTCTGATGCCGCCGCCTACTACCGAGCCGAAGAGGGGAGCTCGACGGAGAAGGTGTTCTGGTCTCAGTATGCTGAGGCCGGACACCTGGTGCCTTTGAGCGACTAGCTGAAGCAAATGGTCGAGCTCGACAAGGTTGCCGAACAGGCCATAAAGGGCCTCATAGTTCGGCTGTGGCCTGGAGAGGCTCTGCCTGGGAGCTACTTCGGGCTGGTGAGGCGGCTGGTGGATGCCTGTCCACGGCTTGAAGTAATCAAGCGCTCCGTCTGCATCGAAGGTGCCCGTAGGGCGCTTGCCCGTGCTAAAGTGCACTGGGGCAAGATGGATGCGGAGAAGCTGGTGAAGGACGGGCCGCCGCCGGGCAAGGAGCATCGCGTCCCGGAAGCGTATTATGAGGGCGTCCTGAAGGGTGCCCGCCTTATAGCGGATGAATGCTCCAAAGATGTAATTTTTGAGTAAACTCGCATTTGTGATCCTGTACGCTGAAAACTTGTTCATATGCGCTAAGCAACGCTTTTGAATTTAAAATATTACCTTCTGTGCGGCCGTTTATCAAATTTGAGAGATGGCGAGTCGTCGGCTTCTGCCCCCATGCCACGAGTGCTGGGGTGTTCGGGATAAACATGAGCGCTCTTTTTCCCATTCTTGGGTCCTTCGAGGGAGGCGCTCAACACAACGAACAAGGCAATCGGACTATAATGCTTGAACACTCTCACTTAGCCATAGAATTCTATAATTTTAAATTTCGGCGAAGCCCCTAGTGTTCGGAAGACCGAGTTCGGGGCGCTATCCACGCCTAGGCCGGACAAAGCCGACTCCTCGCTCTAAGCGGCATAAGTCTTTAGGGACTCGAAAACCTCTCGAACAGCGACCAGCTCTCGCCTCATCATGACGGTCAGTTTTAGCTTTCTCTACTGAGGTGCTTAGCCCAGCTCAACTGGGGCACAATCGCAGTAGTTCTCCTAGTGCTACCTTAGCCGATATAACGGAACGTAAGGTACCAAAACATAGGAGCCGGGCAAACCCAACTATTGACCCAAGACATGATTCGGAGCCGATGCATATAATGCTATAAGTTCGGGGTGCCGCACTTGTGAAAGTGTTCGGACTTCACACACCGTATTGTGGGGTACTTAAGCCCCTGGCGTATTGGCCGTACCAAAGTGTACGGGTGCAACATGTCATTAATGAACATATATTCGTAAAAAAGAGTAATGCAATAATAGACGGAAGCTATGCATTGTTTATTTAAAAAAGCTGCGATCAAAGCAGAACGATACAAATAGTGCAATAAGCAAAAGATGGGACTATTAATATGTCCTTTCCAGGGGCGAGCTGCGGAATGGTATGTGAAACAGGTATACTGCTCGTTATAGAGACCACCTTAGAGTTCCGTAGTGCGGCGTAGCTTTCTGCTTCCCTGGTTGTATTGTTTGTGCGGCAATTGTACTGCCGGACAAGCCTTCCGAAGAATGGAGTCCTGAAAATAAGAGAAAATTAAGAAATCGGCAGCCCCTAGTGCGGTTTAAGCCGCGTTTCGGGCGTGCCGTGATGGTGCCCCTCCCCCTGTGCCCATGGTATTTCCAGAGCGTAGTTATGTACGCGCAGCACTGGTTTCGCAAGTTCGCGAGGGCTGGGGTTGGGGCCGCATTGCTACGCTTGCTCGGAACGTGCCGGGCGGTCTTGGTGTAGGTTACTCCGGGCGCGCTTGACGGTGTCCAGACGTTTAATGGCCGGACTAGAGAATTGCCTTGAGAGGCTGCTTTGTACTTCCGCTGCGATAGCCGCCGTATGCTCCTCCGTTCGGAGAGAGCGTTCGGTGTTTCCATTGACCGTGATGACTCCTCGAGGGCCTGGCATCTTGAGCTTGAGGTATGCGTAGTGCGGCACCGCATTGAACTTGGCAAATGCGGTTCGCCCGAGCAGTGCGTGATAGCCACTGCGGAACGGGACTATGTCGAAGATTAACTCCTCGCTTCGGAAATTATCCGGAGATCCGAAGACCACTTCAAGTGTAACTGAGCCTGTACAGTTGGCTTCTACACCTGGTATGACGCCTTTAAAGGTCGTTCTGGTGGGTTTAATCCTCGAGGGATCGATGCCCATTTTCCGCACTGTATCCTGATAAAGCAGGTTCAGGCTGCTGCCGCCGTCCATAAGGACTCTAGTGAGGTGAAATCCGTCAATAATTGGGTCTAGAACCAATGCGGCGAATCCGCCATGACGGATGCTAGTGGGGTGGTCCCTTCGATCAAAAGTGATCGGGCAGGAAGACCATGGGTTGAACTTTGGGGCGACTGGCTCCATCGCGTATACGTCCCTTAGCACACGCTTCCGCTCCCTCTTGGGGACGTGGGTTGCGTATATCATGTTCACCGTCCGCACTTGTGGGGGAAAACCTTTCTGTCCACTGTTGTTCGGCGGCCGGGGCTCCTCCTCGTCATCGCTATGCAGCCCCTTGTCTCTGCTTTCGGCATTTAACTTGCCTGCCTGCTTGAACACCCAACAATCCCTGTTGGTGTGATTGGCTGGTTTTTCGGGGGTGCCATGTATCTGGCATGAGCGGTCGAGTATTCGGTCCAAACTGGACGGGCCCGGAGTATTTCTTTTGAATGGCTTTTTCCGCTGACCGGGTTTAGAGCCTCTGAATCCGGCATTAACTGTCGTATCCTCAGCATTGTCGCCGTTAATGCGGCGCTTTTGCTTGTTGCGACGCGACCTGCCACTGCTGTCCTTGGTATCCGAATTACCAGGGCTCTTGGTCATGTTATTGCTGCGAGCTAGCCAGCTGTCTTCTCCCGCGCAAAAGCGGGTCATAAGTGTCGTGAGGGCTGCCATAGATTTCGGCTTTTCCTGTCCTAGGTGCCGTGCAAGCCACTCGTCGCGGATGTTATGCTTGAAGGCTGCTAGGGCCTCTGCGTCCGGACAGTCGACGATTTGATTTTTCTTGGTTAGGAACCGTGTCCAGAATTGTCTGGCCGATTCCTCTGGCTGCTGAATTATGTGGCTTAGGTCATCGGCGTCTGGTGGTCGCACATAAGTGCCCTGGAAATTGTCGAGGAATGCGGCTTCCAGGTCCTCCCAACAACCAATTGATTCTGCTGGCAAGCTGTTAAGCCAATGCCGAGCTGGTCCTTTAAGCTTGAGTGGGAGGTATTTGATGGCGTGTAGGTCATCACCGCGGGCCATGTGGATATGAAGGAGATAGTCCTCGATCCATACCGCAGGATCTGTTGTGCCATCGTATGATTCGATGTTCACGGGTTTGAAACCCTCGGGGATTTGATGATCCATTACTTCATCTGTGAAGCATAGTGGGTGTGCGGCGCCTCTGTATTGGGCTATATCACGACGCAGCTCAAACGAGCTTTGTCTACTGTGTTCGGCCCGGCCGGATTTACTGTATCCGGCGTGACGAGTACCGTCTCGTGCCGTGGGGCGCCCACGTGATCCGTAGATCGATCTTGTTTGCCTTGCCTTGTCCTCCAATATATCTCGCAGGTCTGGCGCATTTTCCCATGCCTTGGTATTTTTTGAGCGGCGCCGGGGTGCGGCTTGAGTGGAGGGCCGAGAGGCCTCTCTGTCGCGGCCACGGGGTGGCCGGTCGGCCGCATCATGCGCTGGTGATGTAGGTTTAGGTGCTTCCTCCTCTAATTGGGGTAGCAACCTGCGCTTTGGGTAGCTCTTGGAGGGGCGTTCGAGTTCATACTCTTCGGCCGCAAGGACTTCAGTCCATCTGTCGGCTAGCAAATCTTGATCAGCTCTAAGCTGTTGCTGTTTTTTCTTGAGGCTGCTCGCCGTGGCCATAAGCCTGCGTTTGAAACGCTCTTGTTCGACGGGATCCTCCGGCACGACAAATTCATCGTCGTCGAGGCTTGCCTTGTCTTCGGAGGGAGGCATATAATTATCGTCCTCGACCTCTCTGTCTGCCGCTCTCTCATGAGGGCTGGCTTCTCTATCCTCCTGTGCTGAATCTTGCTGGAGGTGGTTGTCTTCGGCACTGTCCGGGGTGTTATTATCTCCCGTGCCGGAATCACCGTTTTTGCTTTGGCGGGATTTAGAGCGGCACCGCTGACGCCGTCGCTTAGGCTGCTTCTTGGAGGGGTCATCCTGCACTGTTCCATCGCCATTGCCTTCTTTTGGGGTGTCCACCATGTATATATCGTACGACGAGGTGGCTTTCCAGTGCCCTATAGGAGCTGGTTCTTGATCGTCTCCTGCATCGGCGTCCATACCGTCGATGTCTTCAGAGTCGAAGTCGAGCATGTCGGTTAAATCATCGACAGTGGCTACGAAGTGGGTGGTGGGTGGGCTTTGAATTTCTTCATCATCCGCATCCCAACCTTGTTGACCATAGTCCGGCCAGGGCTGTCCTGATAAAGAGAGAGACTTTAGTGAATTCAGAATATCGTCGAAGGGTGAGTGCTGAAAGATGTCCGCGGTGGTGAACTCCATGATCGGCGCCCAATCGGGTTCGATTGGTCGGGGCGCGGAGGGCTCGGAGTCTGGAGAGGAGTCCAGCTCCTTGGAGTCACGGGATTCGCAGAGAATAGGGCTGGTGTTCGGCTTGATCACCATAGAGATTGCTGCCCCCGAGGCGGTGTCTAACCACCCATCCTCGATTGGTGTGATCGGCTCCGAGCTAGGGGTCAGAGCGGACACAGGTGCGGCCTCCAGGGCACTGTTCGGCGGTAGAGCTAAATCATGCCCATCGTGATAGTGCGGCGCGCTCGGCTATGGCTCAAATCCGTCGAAGATCAAGTCTCCGCGGATGTTGGTCGTGTAGTTCAAACTTCCAAATCTGACGTGATGGCCAGGGGCGTAGCTTTCGATCTGCTCCAGATGACCAAGCGAATTGGCCCGCAGTGCAAAGCCGCCGAATATGAAGATCTGTCCGGGGAGAAAAGTCTCACCCTGGATCGCATCGCTGTTGATGATCAGAGAAGCCATCGGGCCTAAAAGTGACGACACAGAGGAACTCTCAATGAAAGCACCAATGTCGGTGTCAAAACCGGCAGATCTCGGGTAGGGGGTCCCGAACTGTGCGTCTAGGCCGGATGGTAACGGGAGGCAGGGGACACGATGTTTTACCCAGGTTCGGGCCCTCTTGATGGAGGTAAAACCCTACGTCCTGCTTGATTGATATTGATGATATGGGTAGTATAAGAGTAGATCTACCACGAGATCAGAGAGGCTAAACCCTAGAAGCTAGCCTATGGTATGATTGTTGTTCATCCTACGGACTAAAACCCTCCGGTTTATATAGACACCGGAGAGGGCTAGGGTTACAGAGAGTCGGTTACAATGGTAGGAGATATACATATCCGTATCGCCAAGCTTGCCTTCCACGCCAAGGAAAGTCCCTTCCGGACACGGGACGAAGTCTGCAATCTTGTATCTTCATAGTCCAGGAGTCCGGCCGAAGGTATAGTCCAGCTATCCGGACACCCCCTGTCGGTGTCAAAACCGGCGGATCTCGGGTAGGGGGTCCCAAACTGTGCGTCTAGGCCGGATGGTAACAGGAGGCAAGGGACACGAACTTTTACCCAGGTTCGGGCCCTCTCGATGGAGGTAAAACCCTACGTCCTGCTTGATTAATATTGATGATGTGGGTAGTACAAGAGTAGATCTACCACGAGATCGGAGAGGCTAAACCATAGAAGCTAGCCTATGGTATGATTGTTGATGTGTATGTTGTCCTACGGACTAAAACCCTCCGGTTTATATAGACACCGGAGAGGGTTAGGGTTACACAAAGTCGGTTACAATGGTAGGAGATCTGTATATCCGTATCACCAAGCTTGCCTTCCACGCCAAGGAAAGTCCTATCCGGACACGGGACAAAGTCTTCAATCTTGTATCTTCATAGTCCGGGAGTCCGGCAGAAGGTATAGTCCGGCTATCCGAACACCCCCTAATCCAGGACTCCCTCAGTAGCCCCTGAACCAGGCTTCAATGACGACGAGTCCGGCGCACAGATTGTCTTCGGAATTGCAAGGCGGGTTCCTCCTCCCAGTACTTCATAGAAGATTTTGAACACAAAGGTAGTATCCGGCTCTGCAAAATAAGTTTCCACATATTGCCATAGAGAGAATAATATTTACACAAATCTAATCTGCTGACGTATTCCGTAGCGTGACACACCACGGCCAAGCCTTTATCCGAGTCATTTTATTACCCCACCTCAGTGTGTTACGCGAGGCGGTTTCATTGGCACGTCTTGTTAAAGTAGAGATCATGTCCCCTTATTCCGGGATTCTCATCAATACGGGCGTGGGTAACCCAACCGCTTCTGGGACTTCTAGATTATAGGCAAGTCCAAGCGGACACGGAGAGGACGCTTGATATTCACCCTTTTTATAAAGGGGCAAGGCTTTCTACTTTTCCCTCCCGTGTTCAATCGAATCCTTCCCCCGCCTCAAGCTCAAACGCCCAAGGTCCAGGTTAGGTGCTCCGAACCTTCAGTCATGTCTGGATCTAGCCTTCAAGGCCGATGGGTTCCTTCCTCCGTCACGGAAGAAGACATCAAAAAGTTGAGGGAGGCCAGATATCTGACTGCCGAGATTTTGCATCGGCTGCCTCCCCGGGGGCAGGCCGTCCCTTCCCCCGAAACCCAACGAGAGTGTCATGTTCGTCTCCCACTTCCTCCGAGGTCTAGGCCTCGCTTTGGATCCTTTCGTCACGGGCTTGATGTTCTACTATGGGCTAGATTTCCACGATCTAGCTCCGGACTCCTTTCTTCATATCACGACATTTATCGTCGTGTGCGAGGCCTTCCTCCGGGTTACCCCCCACTTTGGCCTATGGCTCAAGACCTTTGAAGTAAAGCCGAAGATGATCGAGGGGCAACATGCGGCGTGTGGAGGTGTCTCAATACGCAAGATGAAGGGAGCTCCATGGCCCAAAGGTTCCATCCCAGAGGTATCTGAATTGTGGCAGCAGGAGTAGTTCTACATCACGGCTCCTAGAAGCGCCAAGTGGGCAGCCACCCCCGTTTTCCGCTCGGGCCCTCCACCACAATCGATGTCATGGATTAGCCGAGGACTGAGCTGGGGTCCAGCCAAGGACGTGCTCATGCTGCAAAGCTGCATTCGAGATCTCTTTAATGGAGATCTCAGTTTGATTGCGGTGATACAAGTCATGCTGGTCCGTCAAGTCCAGCCGTGCAAACGCCGGCCCCTTCGCTTGTGGGAGTTCAATCCTGAGGGACCGCGTGTCATTCAAAATTTCCTCGGCCTGACGCACGAGGAGATGTACAAGTCGTTCTTCGAACTTCAAGTGGAGTGTCCGGAAATCACCGAGGACGTGGGCCTGAGCAGTATCCGCGCCGCCGAACAGGTAAGGAATCTTCTGGCCGAATATACTATCTCTCATTTGTTACGAAGTTATCTTTGAGAGTTCGCTTTTTGACCAGGACTGGCTAACAAAGGCAAAGCTGATCCGGTGTTCGGCCCCCCTTCCTGAGGGTTTGGAAAATCCGGTACTGGAAAAGATGCTCCAGGTCGCACCCTGCCCGGAGCCCTTGAAGGAAGATACCGGGGAGGGCGGACGCGGGCCCCCAATGCTGCACATTCTAACCGAGGGAGCGAGCGTCTTCATGAAGGAAGACGACCGGGGAGGAAAAGGACCGCGCCCGGGGGTTCGGAAGCCGAAGCTTCCAAACGGGAGAAGAAGTCTCCCACAGAGGGTCTTACCCTGGGGGGCGCTGTTGCCGCACAAAGTCCGCGTGGGGATCAATTCTCCCACGAGTCATAAGCGACCCAAAAATACTTTAATAGTACCGATACGCCGTCTTTTTCTTCTGAGAAAGTAACCACCGCATATATCTTTGCACTTCGGGCCTTAGCCCCTCTCTAATGAGCTCGTCTTCGGGGGATCTCCTTCCAGAGATGATGGAGAGTGAAACGCCTCCTCCGTACTCCTCCGCTCCGGAAGCGTGTGTGGAAGTGCGTTATATCGACTAGAGGGGGGGGTGAATAGGCGATTTTTATGAAAGTCTTCAAAGCGTGGAAGTTATGAAGACAAATGATAGAAATAAACCTATTACCCTGCAGCGGAAGGTAGACTACACTAGGCAAGCCATAGTCAAGTATTCAATAGAGTGAAAGCACAATGACTAATAGGAGCAATGTAGTAAGGATCAGGTAGGAAGATATTGTGAAGCCACACAGAACATGCAGTCACTCAGTGAAGACAAAAGATAGTGCGAACATACAATGACTTCACAAGGAGTAACAGTAAGTAAAGGGAAGGGAAGATAAAACCAGTGACTCACTGAAGACAATGATTTGTTGGACCAGTTCCAGTTGCTGTGACAACTGTACGTCTGGTTAGGGCGGCTAGGTATTTAAACCTTAGGACACACAGTCCCGGACACCCAGTCCTGAACACGCAGCTCAGGACACCCAGTCCTCACCGTATTCCCCTTGAGCTAAGGTCACACAGACCTCGCCCAATCACTCTGGTAAGTCTTCAAGGTAGACTCCCAAACCTTCACAGACTTCGTTCACCGGCAATCCACAATGTCTCTTGGATGCTCAGAACGCGACGCCTAACCGGCTGGAGGATGCACAGTCCTCAAGTGTAATAAGTCTTCAGATCACACAGACAAGAAGACTTAAGTGATGCCTAATTCTCTTTGGCTCTGGGTGGTTAGGGCTTTATCCTCGCAAGGAATTCTCTCTCAAAGTCTTCGAGGTGGGTTGCTCTCAAATGACAAAAGCCGTACTCTGAATCTGAGCAGCCAACCGTTTATGGTTGTAGGGGGTGGGCTATTTATAGCCACTTGACAACCTGACCTGATTTGTCCGAAATGACCGTGGGTCACTAAGGAACTGACACGTGTTCCAACGGTTAGATTTCAAACTCACACAGCAACTTTACTTGAGCTTCAAGCAAAGCTGACTTGCCCGACTCTGGACAAGATTCGCTCTCAAAGTCTTCACTCGAAGACATAGGTTTTGTTTAAGCATCACTTCAGTCATTCTGACTGGTTCTCTTGGACCCCACTTAATAGTACGGTGGTTCCTATGACTCAACACAGAAGAAAGAGAACTACGAAAGATCTAAGTCTTCGAGCTCCATAGGCTTCATGTGGTGTCTTCTCTTGTCATAGTCTTCAATGTGAGTATCTTCATATACCACCTTTGACTTCAATGTCTTCATACATTTTTAGGGGTCATCTCTGGTAGGAAAACCGAATCAATGAGGGACTTCTACCTGTGTTATCCTGCAATTCTCACAAACACATTAGTCCCTCAACTAGGTTTGTCGTCAATACTCCAAAACCAACTAGGGGTGGCACTAGATGCACTTACAATCTCCCCCTTTTTGGTGATTGATGACAAACTAGTTGAAGTTTTCAACGGGGAATATAATCTGTGAAATTGTAAAGGATAAGGAATTGTCTTCATAAGTTGCAAGGGCTCCCCCTGAAGATGTGCATATAAGTAATTTGCTTTTGGAATGCAAATGCACATGGCAGGTTGTACTTGTGGAGATCCACTTCAACTTATGATGACAATCCACTATGCATGTGAAAGTATATGAAGATAATGACATGCATAATGGAAAATGGACGTGTGCAGAATGATCTAAGTGCAGAATTTATCGTCACACATGCGGAACTTATCATCGCAACACAAGGTGGCAAATAAGTAGCAGACAACCATCGAGTTTAAGTGTTACAACTCAAAGAACCAAATGTAGCAAAACGAGAGTTGTAAGCACGAAGCAAAATATAAAGCACCCGCCCATATGGACCCGCTTGAAGACTATCAACCTCATATGCTTCTCCCCCTTTTGTCAGTAAGGACCAAAAAGGTATGAAGACATAGAGCATCTACTCATTCCCATGAGGAGTAGGTGAAGCAGCAGGGTCGTTGGTTGTGTTTGGCGGTGCTGAAGAGCTTGGAGCAGAGTCGAAGCATGCTGAAGGAGGTGGCGATGAAGTAGCATCGTCTTCATCCTCGATTACTCTGGCATTCACAGTTGCAGCAGAGGAAGAGAACTCAGAGTCTTCAAGGGATGGAGTTTGTCGCAGCACTGCCCTTCGAGGAGGTGTGGAGTCAAACTTGAATCGCTCAGTGAAGCCATCCTCTTGAAGATCATCTTCAGAGCACATCAGTGTTAGCCCTTTCCATGTGCGGCGAGAGGTTTCATGGGCAACAAAAGCATTCTTGGTGGCAATATTGCGAATGCGATTAACATCCACCAAGAGGCTTTGCATCTGACGCTTCAGGCAGTCATGATGCCTATCCTGTTTCTGATGAAGAGCCACAAGAAGCTCTCGGTCGTTGAGAACACGAGTGCGCTTCTTGGGTCATGGAGCAGTTGTACTGTCAGTGGCTTCAGTGAGAGCAGGATGCGGTGCACGTGTAGTGCCAGCCAAAGGATACACACGAGTTATGGCTTCAACGCCTTCAACGTTCTGAGTGAAACTTTGATGCTCTGCATTCTGAAGACTGAGAGGTTCCTTGGCAGGCTCAGGATAGATGGCTTCAATAAACATATCCACATCAGGCAAAAAGATCCGATGGTTGCGGGCCGAGGGCTGATATGAGATAGCGGAGTGAAGTTTGATCAGCCGCATCACCCAAGGGGCGTAGAACTTCAAACCAAACAGATCAGAGCCAGATGCAGCAAGTTGGCGAATGAAGAAATCCTGTGTATTGAAGCATTTTCCATGAAGAATGTAGAAGACCAAAGTCTTCATTTTACCTTCCAGCTTGGCATGGGGAGAATGTCCTTTGATTGGCCAGAGAGTTCGCCTTATGATGTGATAAATGGTTCTTGGCAGATACTCAAGGTCTTCAACGAAGAACTCCGTGGGATAAGCAGCATCTTGGGGCAATGGCTTCATCATACTGAGCATCTGACTCATATTAGGTTCAGTCTTCTGAAAGATGCTCTCAATAGCTTCACTATGAAGCTGACAGCCATGCTCGTAGAGATCGCCAGGAGTGGGCAAACCAGTGAGCTCAATGATGTCAAAGGCTTTGGCTTCGTGATGAACATTTCCTGTCATCCACTCCAGGACCCAAGTCTTCGGATCTCTGCTATACACGCGTATGTAAGTGTGGCATAGAATTGGAGCAGCAACTCTTCATTCCAATGCTCTTGGTCAGTGACGAATGGCAGCAGTCCAACCTCTTTGAAGCAATCCAGAGCTTCTTCCAGACAGGGCAGACCAGCTATTGCTTCAATGTCAAGGTGCTTGTGTGGGAAGATGCGACCTTGGTTGTAAAGAACGCATGAGTAATAGCTTCGCTGCGGATAACTCCAGAACCGATCAGATGATATTCTTTCCCTGGAGTAGGGGTTCCTAGAGCTGTTGAAGAATGTGTTGTCTGCTCTGAAGCCATTGATATTGAAGGAGCCAGGTGCTGATGCAGGACCTGGGAACCTTGGCAATCTTGGGATTGGCTTCTGTACCTGAGGCCTGTGCTCAACATGATAGTCGAATTGGGGACCGGCAGCAGAGCAGGAATAGAAGCAGCGGGATCAGTGGCTTCGCTGACTTCTGGTGCTTTTGTTGGTGAGGGCTCCACATTTGCTTCAGCCATGACAGCGTCAGTGGCTTCAGTGGTGTTGGTGGTGGCAGCCGCAAGATTTTCAACCTCCACTTGACGAGCTGGAGGGTCGCTTACGATCACGTTCTCCTCGAGAACTGCTTCTTGGTGGGACAGGGGAGTAGCAGCTTGTGGTACTTCTTCTTCATCGGCTGATGCAGCCAGAATGTCTTCAGCAGTTTTAGCTTCAAACGCAGAGACTTGAGGCCTTGGACCTTTGCGAAGTCTGCGCAACGCGGGCGACGCCTGTGGAGTTTGTGTTGGCTAGGCCTCAGAGTCTTCTTCCTCTTGTGGGCGATCCGCCCACGAAGCATCCTGTGCTATTGGTGTCAGTGGACAACCAATGCTGATGAGTTCACTGTGCGTGAGCACAGGCGATGATACCTGTTGGTGCTCTAGCTGAGGAAGGGCTGCATCATCTTCAACATGGTCATGGTGACCAATGTCCTCAGCAGCGAGGGGATCAGCTGCTGGAAAGTCTTCAGCTTCATGAGCCTCTGTGAAAGCAGGCTCATGGACAGTCAGTTGACGTTCTTGTGGATCGGCGTCGGGGTGAACCATGGAAATGGGTTCAACAATCAAGGGCTCTGTGGGAGCAGCCCGTTCCTTCTTGGTCATTCTTTTCTTCTTGGCGGGGGCAGTAGCAGAGGCTTCAGGATGTTTTCTCTTCCTTGCTTCAGCCTCAGCAGTCCTGGTCTTCTTCAGTTCTGAAGCGGTTGACCTGGCCTTTGGCTTCGGGCCAGTCATGCTAGTTGGGAAGACAAGGGGATCTGCCTCCTGCCTTGGTGCTGAAGGAAATATGCCCTAGAGGCAATAATAAAGTTATTATTTATTTCCTTATAATCATGATAAAGGTTTATTATTCATGCTAGAATTGTATTAACCGGAAACATAATACATGTGTGAATACATAGACAAACAAAGTGTCACTAGTATGCCTCTACTTGACTAGCTCGTTAATCAAAGATGGTTATGTTTCCTAACCATGAACAATGAGTTGTTATTTGATTAACAGGATCACATCATTAAGAGAATGATCTGATTGACATGACCCATTCCATTAGCTTAGCACCCGATCGTTTAGTATGTTGCTATTGCTTTCTTCGTGACTTATACATGTTCCTATAACTATGAGATTATGCAACTCCCGTTTACCGGAGGAACACTTTGGGTACTACCAAACGTCATAACGTAACTGGGTGATTATAAAGGAGTACTACAGGTGTCTCCAAAGGTACATGTTGGGTTGGCGTATTTCGAGATTAGGTTTTGTCACTCCGATTGTCGGAGAGGTATCTCTGGGCCCTCTCGGTAATACACATCACTTAAGCCTTGCAAGCATTGCAACCAATGAGTTAGTTTTGGGATGATGTATTACAGAACAAGTAAAGAGACTTGCTGGTAACGAGATTGAACTAGGTATTGGATACCGACGATCGAATCTCGGGCAAGTAACATACCGATGACAAAGGGAACAACGTATGTTGTTATGCGGTCTGACCGATAAAGATCTTCGTAGAATATGTAGGAGCCAATATGGGCATCCAGGTCCCGCTATTGGTTATTGACCGGAGACGTGTCTCGGTCATGTCTACATTGTTCTCGAACCCGTAGGGTCTGCACGCTTAAGGTTACGATGACAGTTTTATTATGAGTTTATGCATTTTGATGTACCGAAGGTTGTTCGGAGTCCCGGATGTGATCACGGACATGACGAGGAGTCTCGAAATGGTCGAGACATAAAGATTGATATATTGGTAGCCTATATTTGGACATCGGAAGTGTTCCGGGTGAAATCGGGATTTTACCGGAGTACCGGGAGGTTACCGGAACCCCTCGAGAGCCATATGGGCCTTAGTGGGCTTTAGTGGAAAGGAGAAAGGGTCAGCCCAAGGTGGCCGCGCGCCTCCCCCCTCCCCTAGTCCTATTAGGGCTAGGAGAGGTGGCCGGCCCCCCTCTCCCTCTTTCCCCCTCGGGGAATCCTAGTCCAACTAGGATTGGGGGGGAGTCCTACTCCCGGGAGGAGTAGGACTCCTCCTGCGCCCACCTCCTGGCCGGCGGCCCCCTCCCCCTTGGCTCCTTTATATACTGAGGCAGAGGCACCCAAGAAACACACAAGTTGATCCACGTGATCTATTCCTTAGCCGTGTGCGGCACCCCCAGCCACCATAGTCCTCGATAATACTGTAGCGGAGTTTAGGCGAAGCCCTGCTGTTGTAGTACATCAAGATCGTCACCACGCCGTCATGCTGACGGAACTCTTCCCCGACACTTTGCTGGATCGGAGTCCGGGAATCGTCATCGAGCTGAACGTGTGCTCGAACTCGGAGGTGCCGTAGTTTCGGTGCTTGATCGGTTGGATCGTGAAGACGTACGACTACTTCCTCTACGTTGTGTCAACGCTTCCGCAGTCGGTCTGCGTGGGTACGTAGATAGCACTCTCCCCTCTCGTTGCTATGCATCACATGATCTTGCGTGTGCGTAGGAAATTTTTTGAAATTACTACGAAACCCAACAGTGGCATCCGAGCCAGGTTATTTATGTTGATGTTATATGCACGAGTAGAACACAAGTGAGTTGTGGGCGATATAAGTCATACTGCCTATCAGCATGTCATACTTTGGTTCGGCGGCATTGCTGGACGAGACGACCCAGACCAACATTACGCGTATGCTTACGCGAGACCGGTTCCCCCGACGTGCTTTGCACATAGGTGGCTTGCGGGCGACTGTCTCTCCAACTTTAGTTGAACCAAGTATGGCTACGCCCGGTCCTTGCGAAGGTTAAAACGGAGTCTATTTGACAAACTATCCTTGTGGTTTTGATGCGTAGGTGAGATTGGTTCTTGCTTAAGCCCGTAGCAGCCACGTAAAACTTGCAACAACAAAGTAGAGGACGTCTAACTTGTTTTTGCAGGGCATGTTGTGATGTGATATGGTCAAGACATGATGCTGAATTTTATTGTATGAGATGATCATGTTTTGTAACCGAGTTATCGGCAACTGGCAGGAGCCTTATGGTTGTCGTTTTATTGTATGCAATGCAATCGCGATGTAATGCTTTACTTTTATCACTAAGCGGTAGCGATAGTCATAGAAGCACAAGCTTGGCGAGACGACAACGATGCTACGATGGAGATCAAGGTGTCACGCCGGTGACGATGGTGATCACGACGGTGCTTCGGAGATGGAGATCACAAGCACAAGATGATGATGGCCATATCATATCACTTATATTGATTGCATGTGATGTTTATCCTTTTATGCATCTTATCTTGCTTTGATTGACGGTAGCATTATAAGATGATCTCTCACTAAATTATCAAGAAGTGTTCTCCCTGAGTATGCACCGTTGCGAAAGTTCTTCGTGCTGAGACACCACGTGATGATCGGGTGTGATAGGTTCTACGTTCAAATACAACGGGTGCAAAACAGTTGCACACGCGGAATACTCAGGTTATACTTGACGAGCCAAGCATATACAGATATGGCCTCGGAACACGGAGACCGAAAGGTCGAGCGTGAATCATATAGTAGATATGATCAACATAACGATGTTCACCATTGAAAACTACTCCATCTCACGTGATGATCGGTTATGGTTTAGTTGATTTGGATCACGTAATCACTTAGAGGATTAGAGGGATGTCTATCTAAGTGGGAGTTCTTTAATTAATTTGATTAACTGAACTTAAATTTATCATGAAACTTAGTACCTGATTAGTATCTTGCTTGTTTATGTTTGATTGTAGATAGATGGCTCGTGCTGTTGTTCCGTTGAATTTTAATGCGTTCCTTGAGAAAGCAAAGTTGAAAGATGATGGTAGCAATTACACGGACTGGGTCCGTAACTTGAGGATTATCCTCATTGCTGCACAGAAGAATTACGTCCTGGAAGCACTGCTGGGTGCCAGGCCTGCTGCAGGAGCAACGCCGGATGTTATGAACGTCTAGCAGAGCAAAGCTGATGACTACTCGATAGTTCAGTGTGCCATGCTTTACGGCTTAGAATCGGGACTTCAACGACGTTTTGAACGTCATGGAGCATATGAGATGTTCCAGGAGTTGAAGTTAATATTTCAAGCAAATGCCCGGATTGAGAGATATGAAGTCTCCAATAAGTTCTATAGCTGCAAGATGGAGGAAAACAGTTCTGTCAGTGAGCATATACTCAAAATGTCTGGGTATAATAATCACTTGATTCAATTGGGAGTTAATCTTCCAGATGATTGCGTCATTGACAGAATTCTTCAATCACTGCCACCAAGCTACAAGAGCTTCGTGATGAACTATAATATGCAAGGGATGAACAAGACTATTCCCGAGCTCTTCGCAATGCTGAAAGCTGCGGAGGTAGAAATCAAGAAGGAGCATCAAGTGTTGATGGTCAACAAGACCACTAGTTTCAAGAAAAAGGGCAAAGGGAAGAAGAAGGGGAACTTCAAAAAGAACGGCAAGCAAGTTGCTACTCAAGAGAAGAAACCCAAACCTGGACCTAAGCCTGAAACTGAGTGCTTCTATTGCAAGCAGACTGGTCACTGGAAGCGGAACTGCCCCAAGTATTTGGCGGATAAGAAGGATGGCAAGGTGAACAAAGGTATATGTGATATACATGTTATTGATGTGTACCTTACTAATGCTCGCAGTAGCACCTGGGTATTTGATACTGGTTCTGTTGCTAATATTTGCAACTCGAAACAGGGACTACGGATCAAGCGAAGATTGGTTAAGGACGAGGTGACGATGCGCGTGGGAAACGGTTCCAAAGTCGATGTGATCGCCAGTCGGCACGCTACCTCTACATCTACCTTCGGGATTAGTATTAGACCTAAATAATTGTTATTTGGTGCCAGCGTTAAGCATGAACATTATATCTGGATCTTGTTTGATGCGAGACGGTTATTCATTTAAATCAGAGAATAATGGTTGTTCTATTTATATGAGTAATATCTTTTATGGTCATGCACCCTTGAAGAGTGGTCTATTCTTGTTGAATCTCGATAGTAGTAACACACATATTCATAATGTTGAAGCCAAAAGATGCAGAGTTGATAATGAGAGTGCAACTTATTTGTGGCACTGCCGTTTAGGTCATATCGGTGTAAAGCGCATGAAGAAACTCCATTCTGATGGACTTTTGGAACCACTTGATTATGAATCACTTGGTACTTGCGAACCGTGCCTCATGGGCAAGATGACCAAAACACCGTTCTCCGGTACTATGGAGAGAGCAACAGATTTGTTGGAAATCATACATACAGATGTATGTGGTCCGATGAATATTGAGGCTCGTGGCGGATATCGTTATTTTCTCACCTTCACAGATGATTTAAGCAGATATGGGTATATCTACTTAATGAAACATAAGTCTGAAACATTTGAAAAGTTCAAGGAATTTCAGAGTGAAGTTGAAAATCATCGTAACAAGAAAATAAAGTTTCTACGATCTGATCGTGGAGGAGAATATTTGAGTTACGAGTTTGGTGTACATTTGAAAAATTGTGGAATAGTTTCGCAACTCACGCCACCCGGAACACCACAGCGTAATGGTGTGTCCGAACGTCGTAATCGTACTTTACTAGATATGGTGCGATCTATGATGTCTCTTACTGATTTACCGCTATCGTTTTGGGGATACGCTCTAGAGACGGCCGCATTCACGTTAAATAGGGCACCATCAAAATCCGTTGAGACGACGCCTTATGAACTATGGTTTGGCAAGAAACCGAAGTTGTTGTTTCTGAAAGTTTGGGGCTGCGATGCTTATGTGAAAAAGCTTCAACCTGATAAGCTCGAACCCAAATCGGAGAAATGTGTCTTCATAGGATATCCAAAGGAAACTATTGGATACACCTTCTATCACAGATCCGAAGGCAAGACTTTTGTTGCTAAATTCGGAAACTTTCTAGAGAAGGAGTTTCTCTCAAAAGAAGTGAGTGGGAGGAAAGTAGAACTTGACGAGGTAACTGTACCTGCTCCCTTACTGGAAAGTAGTACATCACAGAGAACTGTTCCAGTGACACCTACACCAGTTAGTGAGGAAGCTAATGATAATGATCATGAAACTTCATATCAAGATACTACTGAACCTCGTAGATCAACCAGAGTGAGATCCGTGCCAGAGTGGTACGGTAATCCTGTTCTGGAAGTCATGCTACTAGATCATGATGAACCTACGAACTATGAAGAAGCGATGGTGAGCCCAGATTCCGCAAAATTTCTTGAAGCCATGAAATCTGAGATGGGATCCATGTATGAGAACAAAGTATGGACTTTGGTTGACTTGCCCGATGATCGGCAAGCAATTGAGAATAAATGGATCTTCAAGAAGAAGACTGACGCTGACGGTAATGTTACTGTCTACAAAGCTCGACTTGTCGCAAAAGGTTTTCGACAAGTTCAAGGGGTTGACTACGATGAGACCTTCTCACCCGTAGCGATGCTTAAGTCTGTCCGAATCATGTTAGCAATTGCCGCATTTTATGATTATGAAATTTGGCAAATGGATGTCAAAACTGCATTCCTGAATGGATTTCTGGAAGAAGAGTTGTATATGATGCAACCAGAAGGTTTTGTCGATCCAAAGGGAGCTAACAAAGTGTGCAAGCTCCAGCGATCCATTTATGGACGGGTGCAAGCCTCTCGGAGTTGGAATAAACGCTTTGATAGTGTGATCAAAGCATTTGGTTTTATACAGACTTTCGGAGAAGCCTGTATTTACAAGAAAGTGAGTGGGAGCTCTGTAGCATTTCTGATATTATATGTGGATGACATATTACTAATTGGAAATGATATAGAATTTCTGGATAGCATAAAGGGATACTTGAATAAGAGTTTTTCAATGAAAGACCTCGGTGAAGCTGCTTACATATTAGGCATAAAGATCTATAGAGATAGATCAAGATGCTTAATTGGACTTTCACAGAGCACATACCTTGACAAGATTTTGAAGAAGTTCAAAATGGATCAAGCAAAGAAAGGATTCTTGCCTGTGTTACAAGGTGTGAAGTTGAGTAAGACTCAATGCCCGACCACTGCAGAAGATAGAGAGAATATGAAAGATGTTCCTTATGCATCAGCCATAGGATCTATCATGTATGCAATGCTGTGTACCAGACCTGATGTGTGCCTTGCTATAAGTCTAGCAGGGAGGTACCAAAGTAATCCAGGAGTGGATCACTGGACAGCGGTCAAGAACATCCTGAAATACCTGAAAAGGACTAAGGATATGTTTCTCGTATATGGAGGTGACAAAGAGCTCATCGTAAATGGTTACGTTGATGCAAGCTTTGACACTGATCCGGACGATTCTAAATCGCAAACCGGATACGTGTTTACATTAAACGGTGGAGCTGTCAGTTGGTGCAGTTCTAAACAAAGCGTCGTAGCGGGATCTACATGTGAAGCGGAGTACATAGCTTCTTCGGAAGCAACGAACGAAGGAGTCTGGATGAAGGAGTTCATATCCGATCTAGGTGTCATACCTAGTGCATCGGGTCCAATGAAAATCTTTTGTGACAATACTGGTGCAATTGCCTTGGCAAAGGAATCCAGATTTCACAAGAGAACCAAGCACATCAAGAGACGCTTCAATTCCATCCGGGATCTAGTCCAGGTGGGAGACATAGAGATTTGCAAGATACATACAGATCTGAATGTTGCAGACCCGTTGACTAAGCCTCTACCACGAGCAAAACATGATCAACACCAAGGCTCCATGGGTGTTAAAATCATTATGGTGTAATCTAGATTATTGACTCTAGTGCAAGTGGGAGACTGAAGGAAATATGCCCTAGAGGCAATAATAAAGTTATTATTTATTTCCTTATAATCATGATAAAGGTTTATTATTCATGCTAGAATTGTATTAACCGGAAACATAATACATGTGTGAATACATAGACAAACAAAGTGTCACTAGTATGCCTCTACTTGACTAGCTCGTTAATCAAAGATGGTTATGTTTCCTAACCATGAACAATGAGTTGTTATTTGATTAACGGGATCACATCATTAAGAGAATGATCTGATTGACATGACCCATTCCATTAGCTTAGCACCCGATCGTTTAGTATGTTGCTATTGCTTTCTTCATGACTTATACATGTTCCTATAACTATGAGATTATGCAACTCCCGTTTACCGGAGGAACACTTTGGGTACTACCAAACGTCACAACGTAACTGGGTGATTATAAAGGAGTACTACAGGTGTCTCCAAAGGTACATGTTGGGTTGGCGTATTTCGAGATTAGGTTTTGTCACTCCGATTGTCGGAGAGGTATCTCTGGGCCCTCTCGGTAATACACATCACATAAGCCTTGCAAGCATTGCAACCAATGAGTTAGTTGCGGGATGATGTATTACAGAACGAGTAAAGAGACTTGCCGGTAACGAGATTGAACTAGGTATTGGATACCGATGATCAAATCTCGGGCAAGTAACATACCGATGACAAAGGGAACAACGTATGTTGTTATGCGGTCTGACCGATAAAGATCTTCGTAGAATATGTAGGAGCCAATATGGGCATCCAGGTCCCGCTATTGGTTATTGACCGGAGACGTGTCTCGGTCATGTCTACATTGTTCTCGAACCCGTAGGGTCCGCACGCTTAAGGTTACGATGACAGTTTTATTATGAGTTTATGCATTTTGATGTACCGAAGGTTGTTCGGAGTCCCGGATGTGATCACGGACATGACGAGGAGTCTCGAAATGGTCGAGACATAAAGATTGATATATTGGAAGCCTATATTTGGACATCGAAAGTGTTCCGGGTGAAATCGGGATTTTACC
The DNA here is from genome assembly GCF_018294505.1 of Triticum aestivum. Classification (NCBI taxonomy): domain Eukaryota; kingdom Viridiplantae; phylum Streptophyta; class Magnoliopsida; order Poales; family Poaceae; genus Triticum; species Triticum aestivum. The sequence continues at coordinate 27,564,366 of NC_057812.1, forward strand.
GGAGTACCGGGAGGTTACCGGAACCCCCCGGGAGCCATATGGGCCTTAGTGGGCTTTAGTGGAAAGGAGAAAGGGGCAGCCCAAGGTAGCCGCGCGCCTCCCCCCTCCCCTAGTCCTATTAGGACTAGGAGAGGTGGCCGGCCCCCCTCTCCCTCTTTCCCCCTCGGGGAATCCTAGTCCAACTAGGATTGGGGGGGGAGTCCTACTCCCGGGAGGAGTAGGACTCCTCCTGCGCCCACCTCCTGGCCGGCGGCCCCCTCCCCCTTGGCTCCTTTATATACTGAGGCAGAGGCACCCCAGAAACACACAAGTTGATCCACGTGATCTATTCCTTAGCCGTGTGCGGCGCCCCCAGCCACCATAGTCCTTGATAATACTGTAGCGGAGTTTAGGCGAAGCCCTGCTGTTGTAGTACATGAAGATCGTCACCACGCCGTCATGCTGACAGAACTCTTCCCGGACACTTTGCTGGATCGGAGTCCGGGGATCGTCATCGAGCTGAACGTGTGCTCGAACTCGGAGGTGCCGTAGTTTCGGTGCTTGATCGGTTGGATCGTGAAGACGCACGACTACTTCCTCTACGTTGTGTCAACGCTTCCGCAGTCGGTCTGCGTGAGTACGTAGACAGCACTCTCCCCTCTCGTTGCTATGCATCACATGATCTTGCGTGTGCGTAGGAAATTTTTTGAAATTACTACGAAACCTAACATGTGCTTCAGGTTCAGCCACAGCGGGCTTCTTCTGCTTCTTGGCAGCCATCCTGGGGTCGATGCCAGGACGCCCAAGGGCCTTGCGCTTCTCAGCCTCATTGTAGGCTTGCACACACCTATCAGCCAGGACCTTCATGCGCTCACGAGAACCCTGAGCTTCTGCACGTTTCTTTAGAAAGGCTTCCTTGAGCTCGTGCAGCATAATCTTGAAATTCTTCACGTCTTGCATGCTGAGCTTGGCCATATGCTTCTTGAACTGAGATTTCTCAAAGTCAATCTTCTGCTTTAGTTTGACAATGCGCTGGGCGATAGCTAACTCTGAAGTAATGGCGCCATGGAAGGCGACACTGAGGCCAATGGGTAGTTGGAGATCGTCAAAGCTGATGTTTGGTGTGTCAAACCATTCATCAATGAAGTTGTGAATGACTGTTACATCAAAGAGAGGCAGATCATTGAAGATTTCTGCTTCTTCTTTGCTCTTGATGAGTTGCTCAAGAGCGTCATCTACAAGATCTTCATCACTTGACAGATCAATGGCATCATTGCGCAGAATGGCAGCAGCTGTTAGCTCTTGGCCGGTGTGTGACAGAGGCATCTTGACCTTCTGGGGCTTGGAGATGCATGATAAATCTTCGGACTGCACACTGTCTTCAAGAGGTGTAGTTGCCAGTGGCTTCGACCGTGAGATTTTTGGTGAAGGGGCAGGCTTTGAACTTTTAGGCTTCTTTAACTTCTTTGGCTTCGGCGCTGCAGGCGCTTCATCTGATTCAGCGTCAGCTGTAGGCTCATTCACTGCAGTCCCTTGAACCAAGATATGGGTGATGAGGCCTTCAAGGTTGTAGAAAGGACCGACGACATTGGGTTCTGCATCTCGTGTGCCATCAGTCCTTGGAGCTGAGGGACCAGGGTTGAAGTCTAGTCCCAATGTCTTCTTGTTTTGCTTCGCTGAGTTCTGGGCAAACTGGAAGTTGCGCTTGAACAGAATGTCGTCACGACACCATAGTAGTGACGATGGGTGTGCATCAGCAGGCTGTGGCCCACGGACCATGCAGGGATAGAAGCCTTGTTCAATGGCTTCATCTCTGGACCTGGGTTGAAGATTCTTGTATAGGATGTCTCCCCACGGTCTGTTGATGGCATTTTTCTCAGCATATTCCTGGGTTACAAATCGGTATTTGAACCATTGTTCTGCCCAATATCTTGGAATCCATTGGATTCGGGTCTTGCACTGATTGTAATCCTCTTCAGGATCTGTCTTGTACAGTTCTGAGAGGTCATCTGGCAGATCTCTAGATGTTTCTCCACGACGCTTTCTGCCACCCTTCCTTGCTGATTTCTCTGAAGCCATGAACTTTAAACTGAAAGGCTTCAACATGTTCAAAGGCTTCAAAGATTTTCGCTTGCTGGACAAACAGGAACTTGCTTCGGGAGAATTTATATGATGCTGTAAGAATTCTGCAAATGAATGCAGACTATGAGAACCAAGGGATTCTTCCACGGACATGTACCTATGACAGCATTAAGGTGCGAGGGAAGGGGAAGAGGTCATATGCATTCTCAGAAGATTTTGAATATAAATCAGTTTAGAAGACATTGACCTCATCGTGCGAAGACATTCACTCATAGATAAGGAGTTGGTTCCAGATTTGTACGAATCCAGAGATCAGTACAAGTGAGGAATCTAACTACTTTGTGAAGCATAAGTGAATATACTAGGCATGTTATGAGATGCAGTATGAGAGAGATCTAACTTGTGTGAATAGAAATTGCTTGTGGTAGAAAGTGACAAAGCCATAGGATCAACGGTGCCGTAAAAAGGAAGTTTTATTTACCACACTAAGAACTGCTAGACGGAGTGGAAGATGAGGCCGAGCAGTTCGATCTTCCGTGCCCTAACTTGGCGACGGAGGACACCTACGGCGACGGCAGAGAGGACGATGTCCGCGGTCGGCGTGAAGACGGCGTCGGAGAGGTTGCGGCAGCGAAGCGCTTCGTCGCCGGCGTCGTCGAGGGCTAGCGGTGGCGCTAGGGTTCGTGCGAGAGTGGAAGAAGAGATAATGACCGCCGTGAAGTGTGTATTTATAGGTACAGGGGCGGCACTACGTTATTACACAGGTGCCCCTGGCGATTCGCATCTGAGGAACACGTGGCCATCATGCAGAATTTTGGGGTTTGTTCCACGTCCCACGCACGCCTGGATTGTTGGGTGGTCGTTCCTACTTCTCCGGGTTTCATGTGGAGGAATGAGCATTGAAAGTGGACTTAAGGTTTGTCTTTGTATCTTCTACTGACAAGGACGCAGAGAAGACATTCGATAGTTTCAATAGAATGCATATGATTTGGAGAGATAGAGTTTGAGATAGATAGCATAGAGAGGTTAGGGTCCAATCACATTCACTTAGTTCAAAAGATTCAACAAGAAGACATAGCTATAAGTGAATGTTGTAGAGGACAGAACACTAGTATATATATATATATATAATCAACATAGTGAATATAATCATGAAGACATGTTGAGATTGAAGCCAAACCAAATGTGAAGACATAGCAAGGTAACGCCATGAGTGAAACACTTCAAAATAGAACATTTGGTGGTGGCGTTACCCACAGTATAGGAAGTATTAGACCCAGACACGGCGCACAATTATCCTGGCGCTCCGAAGTCAAATTCCACATTAATGTATTCACACTTAGAATGTATGTCTTCATTGATTGAAGATATACTTTACTTCGTGTGTTGCACATCTAAGTCATCAATATGCACAAGGGTTAGGATGTGTGCCTGATCACAGGACATTTGAGGATTCCAGGATATTTAGCTCACACCGTAACTTGCAAAATCTCTTCTCATCCAAGGGCTTGGTGAAGATATCTGCCAATTGCTCTTCAGTGTTGACGTGTATGATATCAATATCTTCCTTCACAACATGATCTCTGAGAAAGTGATGACGAATTTCAATGTGCTTTGTCTTCAAGTGCTGAACTGGGTTGTTGGCAATCTTGATGGCGCTTTCGTTGTCGCAGTAGAGTGGCACTTGCTTCAGATGAATGCCATAGTCCTTGAGTGTTTGCTTCATCCACAGAAGCTGAGCGCAGCAAGATCCAGCAGCAATGTATTCAGATTCAGCAATGGAGAGAGATACACAGTTCTGCTTCTTTGAAGACCAACATACAAGTGATCGTCCCAGAAAGTGACATGTTCCTGATGTAGACTTGCGATCAACTTTGTCACCAGCATAATCAGCATCCGAGAATCCAACAAGATCAAACTCTGAGCCCTTTGGATACCATAATCCTAGAGTTGAGGTGTGAGCCAAATATCGAAGAATTCGCTTCACAGCTAAGTGATGCGACTCCTTTGGTGCTGCTTGGAATCGAGCACACATGCAAACACTAAGCATAATATCTGGCCTAGATGCACATAGATAAAGTAAAGAACCAATCATGGAGTGGTATACCTTTTGATCGAACTCTTTACCATTGTCGTCAGGACCCAGATGATGCTTGGCTGGCATTGGCGTCGTGAAGCCTTTGCAGTCTTGCATACCGAACTTCTTCAGGCAATCTTTGAGATACTTCTCTTGAGATATGAAGATGCCGTTGCGTTGCTGTCGTATTTGAAGACCGAGAAAGAACTTCAGCTCTCCCATCATAGACATTTCATATTGCTCTTGCATCATATATCCAAACTCTTCACTGTACTTCTGATTGGTGCAGCCGAAGATAATGTCATCCACATATATTTGGCACACAAACAGTTCACCATCATATGTCTTCGTGAAGAGAGTGGGGTCGAGAGAACCAGGTATGAAGCCTTTGCTCTTCAGGAAGTATTTGAGTGTGTCATACCAGGCCCGAGGGGCTTGTTTGAGGCCATACAGTGCCTTGTTGAGCTTGTATACCATGTCAGGATGTTTTGAATCTTCAAAGCCAGGAGGTTGTGCAACATACACTTCTTCTTCAATCTTGCCATTGAGGAAGGCGCTCTTCACATCCATTTGATAAAGAAGTATGTTGTGATGATTTGCATAGGCCAGCAGTATGCGTATGGCTTCAAGTCTAGCCACAGGAGCAAATGTTTCATCGAAGTCAATGCCTTCCACTTGAGTATATCCTTGAGCAACGAGACGAGCTTTGTTTCTGACAACTTGACCATGCTCATCTTGCTTGTTGCGGTATATCCATTTGGTGCCTATTATGTTGTGCTTCTGAGGATCGGGACGCTTGACTAGTTCCCATACATTATTCAGCTCAAATTGTTGAAGCTCGTCTTGCATAGCTTGAATCCATTCAGGTTCCATGAAGGCTTCTTCAACTTTCTTCGGTTCTGTTATTGAGACGAATGCGAAGTGCCCACAGAAATTTGCTAGCTGAGTTGCCCTTGAACGAGTGAGTGGACCGGGTGCATTGATGCTATCAATTATTCTTTCAATCTGCACTTCATTGGCAACGCGAGGATGTACAGGGCGAAGATTTTTCTCTTGCTGATCATTGTCGTTGTTAGAAGGAATGTCTTCAGGCTGAGCATTGTCTTCATGTTGATCAGGTGCTGAGATGATAAGTTCTTCTTCAGGATGAGCTTCAGAAGGTATAATTTCTCCAGTTCCCATTAGCTTGATTGATTCACTGGATGGAACTTCATCTAGCACATTTGGCAGTTGCTCTCTTTGTGAACCGTTGGTCTCATCGAACCGCACATCCACTGTTTCAACCACTTTGTAATGAAAGAGATTGAAGACTCTGTAGGAGTGCGAATCCTTTCCATATCCAAGAATAAAACCCTCGTGTGCTTTTGGTGCAAACTTTGAGGTGTGATGTGGGTCCTTGATCCAGCACCTGGCGCCAAATACTCTGAAGTAACTGACATTTGGCTTCTTGCCAGTAAGGAGCTCATAAGATGTATTGTTCAGAAGCTTGTGAAGATAAACACGATTGATTGTATGGCATGCAGTATCAATGGCTTCAGGCCAGAATTTTCTTGGAGTCTTGTATTCATCTAGCATTGTTCTGGCCATCTCAATGAGTGTTCTGTTCTTGCGTTCGACGACCCCATTCTGCTATGGCGTGTACGGGGCTGAGAATTCATGTGTGATGCCCAAGGTATCAAGATATGTATCAAGGCCAGTGTTCTTGAATTCGGTGCCATTGTCACTTCTGATATGCTTTATCTTGGCGCCATAGTTGTTCGTTGCTCGATTGGCGAAGCGTCTGAAGACATCCTGCACTTCAGTCTTGTAAAGGATTATGTGCACCCAAGTATATTTAGAATAATCATCAACAATGACAAAGCCATAGAGACAAGCAGTTGTAGTAAGAGTTGAGTAATGAGTGGGACCGAAAAGATCCATGTGAAGCAGTTCGAAGGGTCGAGTAGTTGTCATGATTGTCTTCGAGGGATGTTTGGCCCTCGTCATCTTTCCTGCCTCACAGGCACCGCATAAGTGATATTTCTTGAACTTGACGCCCTCGATGCCTATGACATGCTTCTTCTTTGCCAGGGTGTGAAGGTTCCTCATGCCAGCATGCTCAAGCCTCCGATGCCTGAGCCAGCATTCTGAAGCTTTTGCTAGAAGACATACGGCAAGATGTGGTCCTGCTGAGAAATCTACCACGTACAAATCATCTTTTCGATACCCTTCAAATACTAGAGACTTGTCAGATTCCATTAGAACAAGGCAACGATATTTTTCAAATATTACGATCATGTTTAAATCGCAAAGCATTGAGACAGACATTAAGTTGAAGCCAAGGGATTCAACAAGCATGACTTTATCCATGTGTTGATCCCTTGAGATTGCAACTCTACCTAGACCCAATACCTTACTTTTACCAGTGTCAGCAAATGTGATGTGGCTCTTGTCGGATGGACGTAAGGTTGAGTCCATAAGAAGGCTTCTTTTTCCAGTCATGTGATTTGTACACCCACTATCAATAATCCATTCTGAAGACGCTGGTGTCGTACCCTACAGTGCAGTTAGGGGGATAGGCTTCACGAAGAGCATTGTGAAGCAAAAACATTTGACGAACCAGTGGGTTATGAAAGCTTAGATCCAGATTAGGACTAATAGAGAGAGTAGCAAGCGATTCCGGAACGAAGTACATAGTAAGATCATTCGGGCATTTGATCTTGCACCCTACAAGATGTTTAAGGTCCCCAGCAATAGTGTCAGACGATTTTGGTTTTCTGCTGGAGACCTTTCCCTACAAAAGAGAGTTAAGCTTTCTTAGCCACCCACATCTTCAAGGGTGTCTTAGAAGCAATAAGTCTAAGTGCAGCATCTGAGAACTTTGGCTTTGGAGCCCTAGCAAACAGTCTTGCAGGCGGACAATAGTACTCATAAGAATAAGCAGAATAGTTCTTGGTCTTATGAACATGGCGGTTTGATGAACCGCTCTGATATTCATATGCCTGAGTATGGTTTCCCTGCAAAACATTTGCGTTAGTGCGACTCAGGTGAGTCCTCTGTCTGTATGAAGCCTTTGGACCGTATGAAGCCTTTGGTCTGAGGTTTGTCTTCTTCACGTGAGGTGTCATGATGACATTCACAGGAAGATTCTCCAGACGCCTTTTCGGAACCCAGATCTTCTTCATAGGCGGTCCATTCCTGTAGTTAGTACCAATGTACCTGGCAAACACTTCACCATTCTGATTCTTAAACAGTCTATACTTTGCATCAAAGGATTCATCAATGACAATGGGGTTAGCACAAGTGAACCCAGATAGAGTGGATGGATCTGCTGAAAATTCCTTTGCAGCAACCCATGTGGTTTTGGGGTACTGCTCAGGTTTCCAGTAAGAGCCATCAACATTCATTTTCCTTACGAACCCAACACCCTCTTTCCTCGGGTTTCGGTTCAAAATCTGCTTTTTGAGGACATTACATAGTGTCTGATGCCCTTTAAGACTTTTGTACATCCCTGTTTCAAGCAATGTCTTCAACCTAGCATTCTCATTAGCAATAGCAGTGGAATCCTCAGCAGAGGGGTTAGTCCCACATCAATAGTTGAAGATATTGCAACAGTAGCAGTAGTAGAACATTCAGCAACAGTGGTAGCATTATCACGCTCAATGCATTTAAGACATGGTGGTTCAAATCCTTCTTGAGCGGAGCTGATCTGTTCGGCGCGAAGTGACTCATTTTCCTTTTGAAGATCTTCATGAGCCGCTCTCAATTTCTCAAGATCTTGCTTCCTTTGAAGATAATCATAGGAAAGCTTTTCATGAGTTGTTGAGAGAGTTTCATGACGACTTTCAAGTTCCTCATACTTAACATGAAGATTTTTTATGTCTTCAATTAAGGATTCAGATCGAGTCATTTCAGCACCTAATAGATCATCGCTTCTGTCTACCAGTTTTTGAATATGTTCCATAGCTTTCTGTTGTTCAGTTGCAATTTTAGCAAGTGTTTTGTAGCTGGGTTTTGAACCACAATCAGAGTCATCGTCACTAGATGTTTGATAGTGAGTAGTGCGTGTGTTTACCTTGGCACCGCGTGCCATGAAGCAGTAGGTAGAAGCGGAGTAGTCCTTGTCATTTGCATCGGTGTCGGTGATGAAGTTATTGTCTTCAGTGTTGAAGATGGACTTGGCAACGTATGCTGTAGCCAGACTTGCGATGCCTGAATCGGACTCCTCCTCAGTAGTGTCTTGACGACTTCATGTTTGGTGATCTCAGTAGCGCCGAGGGCTTGAAGCTCATTTGTGATGTCAGTGAGTCGGTCAAATGTGAGCTGGACATTCTCATTGTCATTTCGCTTGAAGCGGTTGAAGAGGTTGCGAAGGACACTGATTATCTGATCTCTCTGGGTTGATACGCCTTCATTGACCTTGGAGAGCCAGTCCCAGACCAGCTTAGATGTTTCCAAAGCACTCACACGGTCATATGTCCTTTGGTCAGATGACCACAGATGATATTCTTGCCAGTAGAGTCCAGTTGAACGAACTTCTTGACATCAGCAGCAATGACACCTTCTCCAGCCTTGGGAACGCCGTTCTTGACGACATACCATAGGTCAACGTCAATGGCTTCAAGATGCATGCGCATCTTATTATTCCAGTAGGGATATTCAGTTCCATCGAAGACGGGGCACGCAGCGGAGACTTTAATTATCCCTGCAGTCGACATAGCTAAAACTCCAGGTGGTTAAACCGAATCACATAGAACAAGGGAGCACCTTGCTCTGATACCAATTGAAAGTGCGTTATATCGACTAGAGGGGCGGTGAATAGGCGATTTTTATGAAAGTCTTCAAAACGTGGAAGTTATGAAGACAAACGATAGAAATAAACCTATTACCCTGCAGCGGAAGGTAGACTACACTAGGCAAGCCACACAGAGTGAAAGCATAATGACTAATAGCAGCAATGTAGTAAGGATCAGGTAGGAAGATATTTTGAAGCCACACAGAACACGCAGTCACTCAGTGAAGACAAAAGATAGTGCGAACATACAATGACTTCACAAGGAGTAACAGTAAGTAAAGGGAAGGGAAGATGAAACCGGTGACTCGCTAAAGACAATGATTTGTTGGACCAGTTACAGTTGCTGTGACAACTGTACGTCTGGTTAGGGCGGCTAGGTATTTAAACCTTAGGACACACAGTCCCGGACACCCAGTCCTGAACACGCAGCTCAGGACACCCAGTCCTCACCGTATTCCCCTTGAGATAAGGTCACACAGACCTCGCCCAATCACTCTGGTAAGTCTTCAAGGTAGACTCCCAAACCTTCACAGACTTCATTCACCGGCAATCCACAATGTCTCTTGGATGCTCAGAACGCGACGCCTAACCGGCTGGAGGATGCACAATCCTCAAGTGTAATAAGTCTTCAGATCACACAGACAAGAAGACTTAAGTGATGCCTAATTCTCTTTGGCTCTGGGTGGTTAGGGCTTTATCCTCGCAAGGAATTCTCTCTCAAAGGCTTCGAGGTGGGTTGCTCTCAAACGACAAAAGCCGTACTCTGAATCTGAGCAGCCAACCATTTATGGTTGTAGGGGTGGACTATTTATAGCCACTTGGCAACCCGACCTGATTTGTCCGAAATGACCGTGGGTCACTAAGGAACTGACACGTGTTCCAACGGTCAGATTTCAAACTCACACGGCAACTTTACTTGGGCTTCAAGCAAAGCTGACTTGCCCGACTCTGGACAAGATTCGCTCTCAAAGTCTTCACTCGAAGACATAGGTTTTGTTTAAGCATCACTTCAGTCATTCTGACTGGTTCTCTTGGACCCCACTTAACAGTACGGTGGTTCCTATGACTCAACACAGAAGAAAGAGAACTACGAAAGATCTAAGTCTTCGAGCTCCATAGGCTTCATGTGGTGTCTTCTCTTGTCATAGTCTTCAATGTGAGTATCTTCATATACCACCTTTGACTTCAATGTCTTCATACATTTTTAGGGGTCATCTCTAGTAGGAAAACCGAATCAATGAGGGACTTCTACCTGTGTTATCCTGCAATTCTCACAAACACATTAGTCCCTCAACTAGGTTTGTTGTCAATACTCCAAAACCAACTAGGGGTGGCACTAGATGCACTTACAGTGTGACCCTGAAGTGTCATCGCGGAGGGCTTCTCTGAGTCCGGCGAGGCCAGAAAATAATCCTGTTGACCCCCGAAACTCCCAGTGTCCGGTTCCCGAAGAGAGCAGACAAAAGAGTTCGGCACCGTCTAGTGTGCGATCGGATGTTTTGAGGGAGTTGATGGGGCGAGCGGCCATCCCAGACGAACACCGTGTGCTGATGAATACGGTGATGGAGAGGATATCGTCCACCGAAAGCGGATTGCATGAAGCTTTTATGAGTCTACTGACAGGCTTTGAGGTACGTAAAAGAATGTATGATAGTCTTGCACATCCTAGGTGTGCCCTGTGTAGATAGTAGCCCCTGAGACTCTGGTTGTCGTCGGAAATGACGATGAACAGAGAATCATATTCCCAGGTAATAACCATACTGCCTTTATGTGCAGGTAATGGAAGCTCCGGTGGCTAGCCGGACGAGCGAGTTTGCCCATTTAGAACGGCAGTTGGATGCGGCAGACGCCGACATCGAGCTTGTTAACAAAAGGCTTGACGAGGCACAGGGTAAGTGTCATTATCTGGTAAACGCCGCATAGTAAGAGCAGTATGAAGCCAGTATCTTTAATATGTTATGACTGCAGATGGAGCTGCCACCGTTGAAGCCTTGCGGGCAGAACTTGCCCGAGCCAAGGAACAAGCGAGGTTGGGTAATGCGGCTGCTTTGAAGGCGGCCGAAGAGTTGCGAGCCGAGAAGGTCGCGCATGGCGAGAGCCGAGACAAGATGGACAAGATGGCCATAGAATTAAAAGTCGCCGCTGACCGTTGCTGGGTTCTCGAAAAGGAAAACCAAGCGAAGGCATTGGACCTTGAGAAGGCTGCTGTGACGAGAAAGGACCTCCGCTCTGCTATGAGGGCAAAGAAGGAGGAGCTGCGGGAAGCCAGAGATATTGTAGCTGGGAAATCCTTTATGTTGCGGAGGAAGTTCGGAGATCCACGATATGCTCCTCCGGATTGGCTATGGAGTTTGGAGGATGTATACATGGATTTGGCGGCGAGCGCTGCCGATGCGGCCAAGTATTTCCAGGGTCAGACAGGCCGTGAAGTAGACCGGCTGTTTTGGAGACAATTCCATTCTCCCGAGCGTCCACTTTCATTGAATGACCAATTGGCCGAATGGGCCGAACTAAATAGGTTGTCCGGACTCTCCATGAGGTCTGTTGTGGATCAGCTATGGCCGGAAAGGTCAAAACCGGACTCTTATTTCGGCTTGGTGCAGCAGTTCCTTGACGTGGTGCCACGCATTGATGCGATGAAGAGGTCGGCGTGCATAGAGGGCGCATGGATGGCCTTTGCCCGTGTTAAAGCATACTGGGCGGAGATGGATGCTACCACCGTTGCAGCGCGGGATTCGGCCATAGGTCGAAGGGCTGCTGAGCATTACTTTGAAGAAGTTCTTGAGGGTGCTCGTTTGATAGAGACCCGGTGCTCAAAGAATATTATGTTTGAGTGATATGTAATCTCATTGTAAGCGAAATGCTTTTATAAATTTTTGTAAGGCTATTTTTATACTTTTGCCTGAAAGTAATATGATGCCTCCTGGGCGGCCGTTTATGTATACATGTGTATAACCTGAAAGATTACAGTCGTCGGCTTCAACCCTCTGTCACGACCGTTTTTTCGGGTTTTAAATTCCAGAAAATGGCCGTTGTACTCACCAGCCCCAGGATAACTGTTAGCTGATGAGGCACCAACTTGATACAGAAATTCCAAGCAAAATACAACATATGTGGTACAAGACCATTCTGGCCTATGAGTACAACAATTGGGTTTCTAGTGGTCGATGGCGGAAGCGGTTTGTGAGACATCAGTGTCTATGGGACTCCATTTCCCACAGGAACAGCTGACCAGGTTAACTCCTATCTTCGCGAGGCTGCTATCACCGTTGCTTAGGCCCCGAGGCTGTCATCGCCACGCTCCTCTCCAAGCAAGCAATCTGGCCAAGACAATAGCCAGGGACAAGCCAGTGAGTACTTTGAATGTACTCGCAAACATTAGGAACACAGGTATAATATAATTGATAATCATGCACTGAAAAATTCCATGATCACATCATCAGTCATAAATAAAACATCTTTTATGCATGCAAGCAGGTTATTTTCATGCAACATGAATAAGCAGTAATAGAGTGGGAATAAAATGCCACAGTCGGGCGTCTGAGCGACACCACATAAAGGGCTTTAAAAGAAATGCCACAGTCGGGCGTCTGAGCGACACCACATAAAGGGCTTTAAAAGAAATGCCACAGTCGGGCGTCTGAGCGACACCACATAAAGGGATT
>NC_057812.1:27577043-27595521 GCF_018294505.1 Triticum aestivum
CATAAAGGGCTTTAAAAGAAATGCCACAGTCGGGCGTCTGAGCGACACCACATAAAGGGCTTTAAAAGAAATGCCACAGTCGGGCGTCTGAGCGACACCACATAAAGGGCTTTAAAAGAAATGCCACAGTCGGGCGTCTGAGCGACACCACATAAAGGGATTTAAAAGAAATGCCACAGTCGGGCATCTGAGCGACACCACATAAAGGGCTTTAAAAGAAATGCCACAGTCGGGCGTCTGAGCGACACCACATAAAGGGATTATAAAATAAATAATCACAATGAATATCCAGGAGGTAGAACCGTCCCAGGGATACAAATAATGCAACGGGTTAGTCCATCACAAAATAATAATCATGGTCCTCACAAGTAACTAGTCGGTATCCAAGTTTGGTTTAACAATATCTCCTCCGAAGACCGACACTAAGACCAACACTTGACCCATCCCAGACTGTAATCCTTAACCATGGACACGGCTATTCGAATAGGTTTAATCTCTGTAGAGGGTGTACTCTTTACCCATGAGTAACGGATTCCTTTAGTCCATCGGGACTAATTCCGTCTACGGCCTTTTAGTTGAAAACACGCCTAACTTGCACACACCAGCTTAACTCACCGGTGTCTGGAATCACCCACGACCCTTGTTAAGCAAAACTCTAAGTGGGGAGGCTACAACCTCGCGTAGCATGGGATCAAATTTATATCGCGTGCTCTAAGGGGTGGCCTCCCCTCTCGGTCCCAACCGGAAACACCCATGCCCCCGGACCAGGTGGCCTGCCTACCGGCTACAACCGGTATCTTCCACCATGGCCTCTCTGTACAGTGTGTGCTTGAAAGGGGTTGACGACTTACTGAACCATACCCTACCTGCGGCAGGGACAAGTGGTAGTACAAAACAAGTATGGGGTTTACTGGAACAAGACTCGATCTACGGTCGACTCAGGAGGTTTATAAATTCCCTGCATGACATGTATAACAAATATATTTCGACCAACAAAATCATGACTCAATATACCTTACCATGCCATACCGGACATAACCGTCCCGACGGAGACCGGCGATAAGCTCACGCCTACCCAAGGCAGAGGCTTTCCCGGATTTCTTTCCGGCATGCATGCAAGGCACATGAGGATGATTACCATCACAAGTATATTCATTTCCAACAGCAAGGAAATCACTAATATGCATTCATGCAAATGATCATATCACATGAAATAACGAGTTCTCCGATATAAGGTGGTGTTATAAACGTGTCAACTAACACACCAAAAATATTATTCCGGGGTTCAGAATGCTTGCCTTCATGGTGTGGAGAGGTGGGGGTGCTCTCCAAAATTTTTGAAAGCTTCCTTCTCTCCCAAAAATCCTATTTTCAAAAATATGCAAATAAAACATATTTCAAAAACAGTACAAAAAAGTTGTTTGAGGAAAATTTTCAAATAAATCTTAAAATAAACTAGACAGAATTTGAGAGATGTAGGAAAAAGAATCAATTTATTTGGAGTTATATTTAAAAAGTTATAGGCAGTCAAAGTTGTGGTCAAAATCTGTTATTTAAAATAGAACACAAAAGAAAATGTTTCAGAGGGGAATACGCTTTCGAAACGGGGGAAACGTACTGGGGTGGATTACGCCTTCACTTAACCCACGTGGATAGGTACAGGGTCACTGACAGTGGGTCCAGGGGGCCCACTGGTCAGGTTTGACCGGTCGCCTTTCCCTCTCCTTCCTCTGCCCGAGAGGGGGAGGGACTCCGGCGATCGCCGTCGGCGAACGGCGGTCCTTTGCGGGCATCTGAATGCAGGGATGGATCCGCCACTCATAAAATGCGGCAATTGCTAACATGATTCGGACAGACTTAAGCATCGCTACGGGTGAGAAGGTCTGATCGTAATCAATCCCTTGAACTTGTCGAAAACCTTTTGCAACAAGTCGAGCTTTATAGACAGTAACATTACCGTCAGCGTCAGTCTTCTTCTTGAAGATCCATTTATTCTCAATTGCTTGCCGATCAATAGGCAAGTCAACCAAAGTCCACACTTTGTTCTCATACATGGATCCCAACTCAGATTTCATGGCTTCTAGCCATTTTGCGGAATCTGGGCTCACCATCGCTTCTTCATAGTTCGTAGGTTCATCATGATCTAGTAGCATGACTTCCAGAACAGGATTACCATACCACTCTGGTGTGGATCTTACTCTGGTTGATCTACGAGGTTTAGTAGTAACTTGATCAGAAGTTTCATGATCATTATCATAAGCTTCCTTACTAATTGGTGTAGGTGTCACAGAAACCGGTTTATGTGATGTACTACTTTCCAATAAGGGAGTAGGTACAGTTACCTCATCAAGTTCTACTTTTCTCCCACTCACTTCTTTCGAGAGAAACTCCTTCTCTAGAAAAACTCCGAATGTAGCAACAAAAGTCTTGCCTTCGGATCTGTGATAGAAGGTGTACCCAACAGTCTCCTTTGGGTATCCTATGACGACACATTTCTCCGATTTGGGTTCGAGCTTATCAAGTTGAAGCTTTTTCACATAAGCATTGCAGCCCCAAACTTTTAGAAACGACAACTTTGGTTTCTTGCCAAACCATAGTTCATAAGGCGTCGTCTCAACGGATTTCGATGGTGTCCTATTTAACGTGAATGCAGCCGTCTCTAAAGCATAACCCCAAAATGATAACGGTAAATCAGTAAGAGACATCATAGATTGCACCATATCTAATAAAGTATGATTACGACGTTCGGACACACCATTACGTTGTGGTGTTCTGGGTTGCGTGAGTTGCGAAACTATTCCGCATTGTTTCAAATGTAGACCAAACTCGTAACTCAAATATTCTCCTCCACGATCAGATCGTAGAAACTTTATTTTCTTATTACGATGATTTTCAACTTCACTCTGAAATTCTTTGAACTTTTCAAATGTTTCGGACTTATGCTTCATTAAGTAGATATACCCATATCTGCTTAAATCATCTGGGAAGGTGAGAAAATAACGATATCCGCCACGAGCCTCAACATTCATTGGACCACATACATCTACATCTGTATGTATGATGTCCAACAAATCCGTTGCTCTCTCCATAGTACCGGAGAACGGCGTTTTAGTCATCTTACCCATGAGGCACGGTTCGCAAGTACCAAGTGATTCATAATCAAGTGGTTCGAAAAGTCCATCAGTATGGAGTTTCTTCATGCGCTTTATACCAATATGACCTAAATGGCAGTGCCACAAATAAGTTGCACTATCATTATCAACTCCGCATCTTTTGATTTCAACATTATGAATATGTGTATCACTACTATCGAGATTCATCAAAAATAGACCACTCTTCAAGGGTGCATGACCATAAAAGATATTACTCATATAAATAGAACAACCATTATTCTTTGATTTAAATGAATAACCGTCTCGCATCAAACAAGATCCAGATATAATGTTCATGCTCAACGCTGGCACCAAATAACAATTATTTAGGTCTAATACTAATCCCGAAGGTAGATGTAGAGGTAGTGTGCCGACTGCGATCACATCGACTTTGGAACCATTTCCCACGCACATCGTCACCTCGTCCTTAGCCAATCTTCGCTTGATCCATAGCCCCTGTTTCGAGTTGCAAATGTTAGCAACAGAACCAGTATCAAATACCCAGGTGCTACAACGAGCATTAGTAAGGTACACATCAATAACATGTATATCACATATACCTTTTTTCACTTTGCCATCCTTATTATCCGCCAAATACTTGGGGCAGTTCCGTTTCCAGTGACCAGTCTGCTTGCAGTAGAAGCACTCAGTTTTAGGCTTAGGTCGAGACTTGGGTTTCTTCTCCTGAGCAGCAACTTGTTTGTTGTTCTTCTTGAAGTTCCATTTCTTCTTCCATTTGCCCTTTTTCTTGAAACTGGTGGTCTTATTGACATGCTCCTTCTTGATTTCTACCTCCGCGGCTTTTAGCATTGCGAAGAGCTCAGGAATAGTCTTATTCATCCCTTGCATATTATAGTTCATCACGAAGCTTTTGTAGCTTGGTGGCAGTGATTGAAGAACTCTGTCAATGACACTATCAACAGGAAGATTAACCCCCAGTTGAGTCAAGTGATTATGATACCCAGACATTTTGAGTATATGTTCACTGGTAGAACTATTCTCCTCCATCTTGCAGCTATAGAACTTATTGCAGACTTCATATCTCTCAATCCGGGCATTTGCTTGAAATATTAACTTCAACTCTTGGAACATCTCATATGCTCCATGACGTTCAAAACGTCGTTGAAGACCCGGTTCTAAGCCGTAAAGCATGGCACACTGAACTATCGAGTAGTCATCAGCTTTGCTCTGCCAGTCGTTCATAACATCTGGTGTTGCTCTTGCAGCAGGCTTGGCACTTAGCGGTGCTTCCAGGACGTAATTCTTTTGTGCAGCAATGAGGATAATCCTCAAGTTACGGACCCAGTCCGTGTAATTGCTATCATCATCTTTCAACTTTGCTTTCTCAAGGAACGCATTAAAATTCAACGGAACAACAGCACGAGCCATCTATCTACAATCAAACATAGACAAGCAAGATACTATCAGGTACTAAGTTCATGATAAATTTAAGTTCAATTAATCATATTACTTAAGAACTCCCACTTAGAAAGATATCCCTCTAATCCTCTAAGTGATCACGTGATCCAAATCAACTAAACCATGTCCGATCATCACGTGAGATGGAGTAGTATCAATGGTGAACATCAATATGTTGATCATATCTACTATATGATTCACGCTCGACCTTTCGGTCTCCGTGTTCCGAGGCCATATCTGTTATATGCTAGGCTCGTCAAGTTAAACCTGAGTATTCCACTTGTGCAACTGTTCTGCACCCGTTGTATTTGAACATAGAGCCTATCACACCCGATCATCACGTGGTGTCTCAACACGAAGAACTTTCACAACGGTGCATACTCAGGGAGAACACTTATACTTTGATAATTTAGTGAGGGATCATCTTATAATGCTACCGTCAATCAAAGCAAGATAAGATGCATAAAAGATAAACATCACATGCAATCAATATAAGTGATATGATATGGCCATCATCATCTTGTGCTTGTGATCTCCATCTTCGAAACACCGTCATGATCACCATCGTCACCGGCGCGACACCTTGATCACCATCGTAGCATCGTTGTCATCTCGCCAATCTTATGCTTCCACGACTATCGCTACCGCTTAGTGATAAAGTAAAGCATTATAGTGCAATTGCATTGCATACAATAAAGCGACAACCATATGGCTCCTGCCAGTTGCCGATAACTCGGTTACAAAACATGATCATCTCATACAATAAAATTTAGCATCATGTCTTGACCATATCACATCACAACATGCCCTGCAAAAACAAGTTAGACGTCCTCTACTTTGTTGTTGCAAGTTTTACGTGGCTGCTACGGGCTTAGCAAGAACCGTTCTTACCTACGCATCAAAACCACAACGATAGTTTGTCAAGTTGTTGCTGTTTTGACCTTCACAAGGACCGGGCGTAGCCACACTTGGTTCAACTAAAGTTGGAGAAACTGACACCCACCAGCCACCTATGTGCAAAGCACGTCGGTAGAACCAGTCTCGCGTAAGCGTACGCGTAATGTCGGTCCAGGCCGCTTCATCCAACAATACCGTCGAACCAATGTATGATATGCTGGTAAGCAGTATGACTTATATCGCCCACAACTCACTTGTGTTCTACTCGTGCACAACATCAACGCATAAAACCTAGGCTCTAATACCACTATTGGGGAACGTAGTAATTTCAAAAAAAAATCTGCGCACACGCAAGATCATGGTGATGCATAGCAACGAGAGGGGAGAGTGTTGTCTACGTACCCTCGTAGACCGGAAGCGGTTGATGTAGTCGTACGTCTTCACGGCCCGACCAATCAAGCACCGAAACTACGGCACCTCCGAGTTCTAGCACACGTTCAGCTCGATGATGATCCCCGGACTCCGATCCAGCAAAGTGTCGGGGAAGAGTTCCGTCAGCACGATGGCGTGGTGACGATCTTGATGTTCTACCGTCGCAGGGCTTCGCCTAAGCACCGCTACAATATTATCGAGGATTATGGTGGAGGGGGGCACCGCACACGGCTAAGAGAACGATCACGAAGATCAACTTGTGTGTCTAGAGGTGCCCCCCTGCCCTTGTATTTAAAGGAGCAAGGGGGGAGGCCGGCCGGCCCTTGAGGCACGCCAAGGAGGGGGGAGTCCTCCTCCTAGTAGGAGTAGGACTCCCCTTTCCTAGTCCAACTAGGAAGAGGGAAGGGGAAAGGAAAGAGAGGGAGAGGGAGAGGGAAAGAGGGGCCGCGCCCCCCTCCCCTAGTCCAATTCAGACTCCCCATGGGAGGGGGCGCGCCACCTCCTGGGCTGTTGCCCTCTCTCTCCCCTCAGGCCCACTAAGGCCCAATACTTCCCCGGGAGGTTCCGGTAACCCTTCCGGCACTCCGGTTTTCTCCGAAATCACCCGAAACACTTCCGGTGTCTGAATATAGCCGTCCAATATATTGATCTTTATGTCTCGACCATTTTGAGACTCCTCGTCATGTCCATGATCATATCCGGGACTCTGAACAACCTTCGGTACATCAAAATATATAAACTCATAATGAAACTGTCATCGTAACGTTAAGCGTGCGGACCCTACGGGTTCGAGAACAATGTAGACATGACCGAGACACGTCTCTGGTCAATAACCAATAGCGGAACCTGGATGCTCATATTGGCTCCCACA
Organism: Triticum aestivum; assembly: GCF_018294505.1. Taxonomy (NCBI): domain Eukaryota; kingdom Viridiplantae; phylum Streptophyta; class Magnoliopsida; order Poales; family Poaceae; genus Triticum; species Triticum aestivum. The sequence goes on from NC_057812.1 coordinate 27,583,815, forward strand.
TATTCTACGAGGATCTTTTATCGGTCAGACCGCATAACAACATACGTTGTTCCCTTTGTCATCAGTATGTTACTTGCCCAAGATTTGATCGTCGGTATCTCAATACCTAGTTCAATCTCGTTACCGGCAAGTCTCTTTACTCGTTCCGTAATACATCATCCCGCAACTAACTTATTAGTTGCAATGCTTGCAAGGCTTATGTGATGTGCATTGCCGAGAGGGCCCAGAGATACCTCTCCGATAATCGGAGTGACAAATCCTAATCTCGAAATACGCCAACCCAACAAGTACCTTCGGAGACACCTGTAGAGCACCTTTATAATCACCCAGTTATGTTGTGACGTTTGGTAGCACACAAAGTGTTCCTCCGGTAAACGGGAGTTGCATAATCTCATAGTCATAGGAACATGTATAAGTCATGAAGAAAGCAATAGCAACAAACTAAACGATCAAGTGCTAAGCTAACGAAAAGGGTCAAGTCAATCACATCATTCTCCTAATGATGTGATCCCGTTAATCAAATGACAACTCATGTCTATGGTTAGGAAACATAACCATCTTTGATCAACGAGCTAGTCAAGTAGAGGCATACTAGTGACACTATGTTTGTCTATGTATTCACACATGTATTATGTTTCCGGTTAATACAATTCTAGCATGAATAATAAACATTTATCATGATATAAGGAAATAATTCTAGAGGGTGATGACTCAGCATAAAAATAAATGGATAGGCCCTTCGCAGAGGGAAGCAGGGATTTGTAGAGGTACCAGAGCTCGGTTTTGAAATAGAGATAAATTGTATTTTGAGCGGTATACTTCCATTGTCAATGTAACAACTAAGAGATGGTGATATCTTCCATGCTAAACACATTATAGGTAGTTCCCAAACAGAATGGTAAAGTTTATACTCCCCCTCCACCAACAAGCATCAATCCATGGCTTGCTCGAAACAACAAGTGCCTCCAACATACATCAGGTCTCAGGGGGAGTTTTATTTGCAATTAATTTTGATTTAGTTTGCATAAAGCAAGGGACTGGGCATCCCGGTGACCAGCCATTTTCTCGTGAGTGAGGAGCGGAGTCCACTCCTCTTGAGAATAACCCGCCTAACACGGAAGATAAGGACAACCTTTGTTGATACATGAGCTATTCGAGCATACAAAACAGAATGTTTATTTGAAGGTTTAGAGTTTGGCACATACAAATTTACTTGGAACGGCAGGTAGATATCGCACATAGGAAGGTATGGTGGACTCATATGGAATAACTTTGGGGTTTAAGGGTTTGGATGCACAAGCAGTATTCCCGCTTAGTACAGGTGAAGGCTAGCAGAAGACTGGGAAGCGACCAACTAGAGAGCGACAACAGCCATGTACATGCATTAAAATTAATAAACATTGGATGCAAGCATGAGTAGGATATAATCCACCATGAACATAAATATCGTGAAGGCTATGTTGATTTTATTTCAACTACATGCATGAACATGTGCCAAGTCAAGTCACTTAAATCATTCAAAGGAGGATACCACCCCATCATACCGCATCATAATCATCTCAATAGCATGTTGGCATACAAGGTAAATCATTATAACTCATAGCTAATCAAGCATGGCACAAGCAACTATGATCTCTAATTGTCATTGCAAACATGTTTATTCATAATAAGCTGAATCAAGAACGACGGGCTCATCATATTTACAAAAACAAAAGAGGTCGAGTTCATACCAGCTTTTCTCATCTCAGTCAGTCCATCATATATCATCATAATTGCCTTTCACTTGCACGACCGAACGGTGTGAATAACAATAAGAGTGCACGTGCATTGGACTAAGCTGGAATCTGCGAGCATTCAATAAGCAGGAGAAGATAAGGCAATATGGGCTCTTTGGTTAATTCAAGAATAATGCATATAAGAGCCACTTCAACAATTTAATTATGGTCTTCTCCTACTGACCCCCAAAGAAAAGAAATAAAACTATTTACACGGGAAAGCTCCCAACAAGCAGAAGAAGAACGGGAAATATTTTTGGGTTTTCTTTTTAATTATTACTACTACAGTAGAAAAATAAACTACTACTATTTTTTTTGGTTTTTCCTAAGGTTTAACAAACACACAAGAAGAAAGCAAGAAAAAGAAAATAAACTAGCATGGATATTACAGTGAAAAAGTATGAGCACCGACAACTAGCATGAGTGTGTGTGAACATAAATGTAATGTCGGTGAGAAATACGTACTCCCCCAAGCTTAGGCTTTTGGCCTAAGTTGGTCTATGGCCATGGCTGGCCTGGCGGATATCCACAATAATAGTTGTTGGGGTCGTACTGTGATGAGGAGGAATAGTTGGGATCATACTGTGATGAAGAGGAAGACTCTGACTGCCACTGGCTGGCAGTCATCTCTGGATCCCAAGAATAAACAGATTGTCGCGGAGGCTCATCTTGTGGTTCCTGTTCTGGCTCCTCTACTGGTGCAGGGTTCCGGTAGGCGTGAATAGCCGTCAACGGAACAAGGTACGTGCCTACAGTCAAATCAAACAAAGGAGCAGGCAAGGTAATAGTCTCAGGATGATGTTTATTAAAGAACAATTGATATCTAAGCTCCCCTGCCCTATTTTTAACAATAAAATCATGTGCCACCATATGATCTAGATAAACACGGGGTAGCACTTTTTCTTTCTTCTCAGCATGCCTAATAGGTATGTTAAATTGTGTTGCTAGGCGTGTGGCATAAATGCCTCCAAAGATGGGGCCCTTAGTACGGTTCATATTTAACCGTCTAGCAATAATACCGCCCAAACTAAAAGTGTTGTCACTATATAAACCTTGGAGCAGAATAATTAAATCAGGGATACTAAGGTTTCCAGAATTTCTGCGTCCAATTAAACAACGACTAGCAAATAATGCAAAGTAACGCAAAACAGGAAAATGTATGCTAGTGATTCGTGCATCAAAAACCTTCCTGGTTTCTCCTACAGTGATATTATCAATAAACCCAGCCACATCATCATGGTGTGGTTCTTCTGTCTTGCCCTCAAAAGGGACTAAACAAATCCGACAGAAATCATAAAGTGACATCTCCTTAGGCTCATCGTATAAATGAAATTCCACCATAGGTGGTGAGTTCCTAGGATGAAAATAAAAGTTTTTCACAAAGGTATTTGTGAGTAATAGATACTGATCGCGTTGGTCGTGGAGGAAAGGGGTGAGGCCTGCATTGTGAGCTAATTCATGAAAATCTTCATAGATACCGGCTGCTCTCAAGAAATCTTCAGAAGGCCATTCACACGCCCGAATCTCCGCGGTGCGTGGCAAATTATACTTAGGCTTAGGTGCCTTTTCCTTTGAGCTTTGGCTTGATGAGCCCCTCAATAATCTCCTCATCATTTTTCTGAAACAATCTGGAATTTTTAGTAACATCAAAATAAAAGTAGACCAAACTCAATAAAACTGATAGCAACTACTCCTACAAGTGCCTAGAGCCTATATCAAGCATTAGAACTACTTAGAACCATAAAAATTTGACATGCAAGCTCAAGAACATGGTCACCTATGCAGCACAAATTTGCAAAGAATAAAGCACTAGAACAAAAACTAATTGGACCAATGGAGGAGTCACATACCAAGGAACAATCTCCCCAAGCAGTTTTGCGAGAGGTGCTTTGAGCAAGGAGATCGAAAATCGCAGCAAAAGTGGCTGGAACTCGTGCTTGAGTTGGTTTTTCGGGTTTGTGTGAGATAGAGAAAGAAAATGGGTGCTGGGATAAGTGGAGGAGGGCCACCGTGGGCCCATGAGGCAGGGGGCGTGCCCTATAGGGGGGGCGCCCACCACCCTCGTGGCCAGGTGGCAGCTCCTCCCGCGGTAATTTTTGCACAGTAAATCGTCAAATATTCCCGAAAAATCATATTAAATTGGCATGAAATTCTGAGGACTTTTATTTCTGGGATATTTTTATATTGCACCGATAAGTCAGGAAACAGACAGAAAATACTATTTTTAGTTTATTTAATATAAATAACAGAAAATATAAAGAGGGTACAGAAGTTTGTGCTTCTAGTTTCATCCATCTCATGCTCATCAAAAAGAATCCACTAACAAGGTTGATCAAGTCTTGTTAACAAACTCATTCCGATAATCATGAAACCGGAGAAATTTCGAATAACACTAAGTTACCTCAACGGGGATATGCGCATCCCCTATAATAAGTATATCATATTTTTCTTGACAGTAGGAAGAGGAAATTCAAAACCTCCAAATATAATTGATGGAATTTTTCCAATAGAGTTGATACTATGAACTTGAGGTTGTTTCCTCGGAAAGTGTACCGTATGCTCATTACCATCAACATGAAAAGTGACATTGCCTTTGTTGCAATCAATAACAGCCCCTGCAGTATTAAGAAAAGGTCTTCCAAGAATAATAGACATACTATCATCCTCGGGAATATCAAGAATAACAAAGTCCGTTAAAATAGTAACGTTTGCAACCACAACAGGCACATCCTCACAAATACCGACAGGTATAGCAGTTGATTTATCAGCCATTTGCAAAGATATTCCAGTAGGTGTCAACTTATTCAAGTCAAGTCTACGATATAAAGAGAGAGGCATAATGCTAACACCGGCTCCAAGATCACATAAAGCAGTTTTAATATAATTTCTTTTAATGGAGCAAGGTATAGTAGGTACTCCGGGGTCTCCAAGTTTCTTTGGTATTCCACCCTTAGAAGTATAATTAGCAAGCATGGTGGAAATCTCAGCTTCCGGTATCTTTCTTTTATTAGTAATGATATCTTTCATATATTTAGCATAAGGATTTGTTTTGAGCACATCAGTTAATCGCATACGCAAAAAGATAGGCCTAATCATTTCAGCAAAGCGCTCAAACTCCTCATCATCCTTTTTCTTGAATGGTTTCGGAGGAAAAGGCATGGGTTTCTGAACCCAAGGTTCCCTTTCTTTACCATGTTTCCTAGCAACAAAGTCTCTTTTATCATAACGTTGATTCTTTGATTGTGGGTTATCAAGATCAACAGCAGGTTCAATTTCTACATCATTATCATTACTAGGTTGAGCATCATCATGAACATCATCATTAATATTTTTACTAGGTTCATGTTCATTACCATATTGTGTTTCAGCATGAGACATAGAAATATCATTTGGATTATCAGGTGGTTCAGCAATAGGTTCACTAGAAGTTTGCACAGTTCTATCATTTATCTTCTTCTTCTTTTTAGAAGAACTAGGAACATCACTATTATTTCTCTGAGAATCTTGCTCGATTCTCTTAGGATGGCCTTCAGGATACAAAGGTTCCTGAGTCATTCTACCAGTTCTAGTAGCCACTCTAACAGCATAATCATTTTTCTTACTATTCATTTCATCAAGCACTTCTTTTTGAGCTTTAAGTACTTGTTCTACTTGAGTGGTAACCATAGAAGCATGTTTGCTAATAAGTTTAAGTTCACCTTTAATATCAGCCATATAATCACCCAAGCGTCTAATCATATAAGCATTTTCTTTTAATTTTCTACCAAAATAAGCATTGAAGTCGTCTTGCTTAAACATAAAGTTATCAAACTCATCCAAGCACTGACTAGCAATTTTAGTAAGAGGGACTTTAGCTTTATCATATCTATAGAGAGAATTTACCTTTACTACCCGTGTCGGGATATCGAGATCAGGAGGTTCTTCAGTAAATAAATAATTAAGATCATATGTTTCTTCAACAGGCGGTATATTAAGACCATGTATTTCTTCAATAGGAGGTAAATTCTTAACGTCTTCAGCTTTAATACCTTTTTCTTTCATAGATTTCTTTGCCTCTTGCATATCTTCGGGACTGAGAAATAAAACACCTCTCTTCTTCGGAGTTGGTTTAGGGATAGGCTCAGTAATTGGAGCAGGAGTTGGCTCATGAGCTGGCTCAAGAGGTGCCCAATTATTTTCATTTGTCAACATATTATTCAATAGAATTTCAGCTTCATCCGGTGTTCTTTCCCTGAAAAGAGAACCAGCACAACTATCCAGGTAATCTCTGGAAGCATCAGTTAGTCCATTATAAAAGATATCAAGTATTTCAGGTTTCTTAAGAGGATGATCAGGCAAAGCATTAAGTAACTTGAGAAGCCTCCCCCAAGCTTGTGGGAGACTCTCTTTTTTAATTTGCACAAAGTTGTATATTTCCCTCAAAGCAGCTTGTTTCTTATGAGCAGGAAAATATTTAGCAGAGAAGTAATATATCATATCCTGGGGACTACGCACACAACCAGGATCAAGAGAATTAAACCATATCTTAGCATCACCCTTTAATGAGAACAGAAATATTTTGAGTAAATAGAGGTAACGCGATCTCCCGTCATTAGTGAACAGGGCGGCTATATCATTTAATTTAGTAAGATGTGCCACAACAGTTTCAGATTCATAGCCATAAAACGGATCAGATTCAACCAAAGTAATTATATCAGGATCAACAGAGAATTCATAATCCTTATCAGGAACACGTATATGTGAAGTAGCAAAAGCAGGATCGGGTTTCATTTTATCTCTAAGTGATTCTTTGTTCCATTTAATTAATAACCTCTTAAGCTCTAAATAAGCATCTTTATCAAAAAGATAACCTTTAGGAATAACAGGCATGTTTTCATCATCACTATCATCATCGTATTCAGATTCAATAATTTCTTTTTCTCTAGCCCTAGCAATTTGTTCATCAAGAAATTCACCAAGAGGCACAGTAGTATCAGACATAGAAGCAGTTTCACCATAAGTATCATGCATAGCAGAAGTGGCATCATCAATAACATGTGACATATCAGAACGAATAGCAGAAGCAGGTGTAGGTGTCGCAAACTTACTCATAACAAAAGGTGAATCAAGTGCAGAGCTAGATGGCAGTTCCTTACCTCCCCTCGTGGTTGAGGGATAAATCTTGGTTTTTGGATCTCTCAAGTTCTTCATAGTGTCCAGCAGATATAAATCTCAAGTGACTCAAAGAATAGAGCTATGCTCACCAGCAACGGCGCCAGAAAAAGGTCTTGATAACCCACAAGTATAGGGGATCGCAACAGCTTTCGAGGGTAGAGTATTCAACCCAAATTTATTGATTCGACACAAGGAGAGCCAAAGAATATTCTCAAGTATTAGCAGCTGAGTTGTCAATTCAACCACACCTGAAAACTTAGTATTTGCAGCCAAGTGTTTAGTAGCAAAGTAATATGATAATGGTGGTAGCGGTAACAAAAGTAAAGACAGCAAAAGTAATGTTTTTGGTATTTTGTAGTGATTGTAACAGTAGCAACGGAAAAGTAAATAAGCGAGAACCAGTATATGGAAAACACGTAGGCACCGGATCAGTGATGGATAATTATGCCGGATGCGGCTCATCATGTAACAGTCATAACATAGGGTGACACAGAACTAGCTCCAGTTCGTCAATGTAATGTAGGCATGTATTCCGTATATAGTCATACGTGCTTATGGAAAATAACTTGCATGACATCTTTTGTCCTACCCTCACGTGGCAGCGGGGTCCTATTGGAAACATAGGGATATTAAGGCCTCCTTTTAATAGAGAACCGGAACAAAGCATTAGCACATAGTGAATACATGAACTCCTCAAACTATGGTCATCACCGGTAAGTATCCTGATTATTGTCACTTCGGGGTTAACGGATCATAACACATAATAGGTGACTATAGACTTGCAAGATAGGATCTAGAACTCTCATATATTCATGAAAACATAATAGGTTCAGATCTGAAATCATGGCACTCGGGCCCTAGTGACAAGCATTAAGCATAGCAAAGTCATAGCAACATCAATCTCAGAACATAGTGGATACTAGGGATCAAACCCTAACAAAACTAACTCGATTACATGATAAATCTCATCCAACCCATCACCGTCCAGCAAGCCTACGATGGAATTACTCACGCACCGCGGTGAGCATCATGAAATTGGTGATGGAGGATGGTTGATGATGATGACGGCGACGAATCCCCCTCTCCGGAGCCCTGAACGGACTCCAGATCAGCCCTCCCGAGAGGTTTTAGGGCTTGGCGGTGGCTCCGTATCGTAAAACGCGATGATTTCTTCTCCTTAATTTTTTTCTCTCCGAAAGCAAATATATAGAGTTGGAGTTGGCGTCGGAAGGTCTCCAGGAGGCCCACGAGGTAGGGTGTGGGCCCCCTGGTCTTCATATTTGGCGAGGATTTTTTATTATTTTTTCTAAGACCTTCCGTGGAGTTTCAGGTCATTCCGAGAATATTTGTTTTCTGCACATAAAACAACATCATGGTAATTCTGCTGAAAACAACGTCAGTCCGGGTTAGTTCCATTCAAATTATACAAGTTAGAGTCCAAAACAAGGGCAAAAGTGTTTGGAAAAGTAGATACGACGAAGATGTATCATTGGTTCATGAGTCCATGGTGGACCAGGAAGGAGGGGATGATGCCTGGTCCATTGTGGATTAGCTCAATCATTTGCTGGAGCTTGATTGAGCCTTCATTTCCTGGGGCTTGATTGAGCCTTCATCTCTTGACTTTTGATTTCAGCTTTCTCATTTTATTTGACTTTTCAAGCATGGTTAGTGTGTCTTGGACTTCCATTGACTTGACTTGAATTTGACTATTTGTCATGCATCCACCACATAGGGCCAGGCGGGACCGAGTCGGACATTCGCACAACATGAGCCCCCTTAAACCGTAGTGGTTATGGTAAAGTGTCAAATAATCGAGTCTGTGTGGTCTTAAGTTCCTTCTAACCTTCTCAAGCTAACTTGTAGATGTTTATGCTTCTTCCTAGATTCCTTATGCGTGCTATAATGTCTTCCCCATTAGGCCTTGTTCGGTTCCATGAAAAATGAGAGGGATTGACAGGGATTGGCAGGGATTAAATCCCATCTAGTTCAAATTTTCCCCAAATCCCCTCCATTCCACTCCAATCCATTTGAGGAGTGGCTTAATCGAACAAGGCCTTATGGGATAGGGAGACCCCCAATATCTGAAGGGATGGGATCAATGAAGATATCCCGGAGTAATCATGTCTTCCACTAATAGTGTTAGGGCAAGGAATAAACTAGGAGGACGGAATGTTCTGGTCCGTAGGGAACCCAGCCTTTCCAAGGCTCCGAGGTAGGCCTAGGCATGGATACTCCGAACTAAATAGTTTGTGCTGAATCCAATGTCAAGGCCGGAGTCGAGCTTCTTTTTTCTGCCCAAAAGCCCCCAAAAATCAAAACACTGGAAGAGCAAGGTTTAAATAGAAATTAGGGGTAACTATGAATTCATATATCCCAATAATACATTAAGTAAGTAAATACTATTGTTTGTAGTTTTGGGGCTAAGGTCGTACTCGGATGCGGTCCAAAAACTCCTGGCTCCCAGGCATCCCTCTTGGCACGAATATTTTCTGGATGTTCCTTGACAGTGAAATGGATTTTCCATGTAACCATGTTTGATGTGGTGAAGGAGAAGGGACAAAATAGTTGGGAAGGGATAAACAGCGGTGCCCACAATTTTCTCAACATCCTTGACATTTTTTCCTATTTTCATATCCTCTGATAGTTTCTAGGAAATTTCTTGGAAGGGAAAAATAAGGAAGATACAACTAGGAGGGGATATAAGGTGCTCACACCATTCCTCATATATTTCTCAACCCTCTAGTACTTTTTCTACCTGCCGCTCAAATTTCCCTTATTTTTATGGATTTTCTTGCATTTTTAAATAGAGTTTGTAATCTTTTGACTTTTTATCAATCTCTAGCTATCTTCTATATTTGATCTGTGTGCCAATGGGACGCTTGGCGACGCTGTCGATGTTTGTGGTCGCCTCGCTGCACTCTGGGAAGGGTGGCGAGGCTGTTAGAAGGATGTTGTTGTCAACATCCAGTTGTTTTTCTTTTGCGAGAAAAAAATCTAATGGTTATTGTTGGCAAAATCCAGTGGTTATTGGAGAGGAAGAATCTCTTGTGAAAATCTAGTGGGTCGTTGTTGGCAAAATCCAGAGTAAGAACAATCCTACATCTATGGGTAATCTACACAAACCTACATAAGAGCAACTCCAACGGGCCGACCTAAACGGACGGCGATTTCGTCCGCTTTTTGTCTGTTTGGGTCGGCCGCCCGCCCGGCGTCCGCCCTATTTTTCATATGGGTCGGCAGCGTGCCCAACCCGCCGACCCATATGTGCAGGCGTGGCCGGCTGGCCGCCCAATTTTGTATTGCATTCAACATATTGTGAAATGAAAATTTAACAAACAAAATAGTCCACCCAAATAAATAGTATAGTTTTACACGCCAAATAAAAATAAAAATGTTTCACATAGTTTTGCAAACGAATAAAAGAAGATACATCTATTGGTTGCCAACATGAGTCCACATATGCTCAACCAAATCATTTTGCAGTTGCACATGAGTTTCCCAATCACGCATGTCTTCATGAAACTGAGTGAACTGCTCAAATGTTGCCGCTACTCCATGCTCAGGCACAACATTCTCACCCTGAAACTGAAAGCCTTGATCGTACAGACGTTCCGGGCGCTCGTCTTCTACGATCATATTGTGCATGATCACACAAGCAGTCATCACCTCCGATAGTTTCTGTGTGCTCCAAGTATTAGCAGGATACCGAACGATGCCCCATCGAGATTGCAAAACACCAAAGGCACGCTCATCCTTTCTAGTACTCTCTTGCTCTTGGGCAAATCTTTTCCTTTTCTCTCCAACATGGTTGGTATTGTCTTTACAATAGTGGTCCACCGGTGAGCCTAGCAAACTACTAGGAAAATGGCTATAGATGGGATTGACACCAATGGCGCACCAGAAAGATGGCGCACCAATGACCCATATACTAATGGCGCACCACTATCTGATGCGCCATTAGAGTTTAAACAACTAATGGCGCACCATGCTACGGGTGCGCCATTAGTATCAAATTTTTTTTTAACTAGTGCGCCTGTCCAAACATACTAATGGCGCATCCCGGCAAAGTGCGCCATTAGTAGTTGTAACTACTAATGGCGCACTAGGCAGCAGGTACGCCATTAGTATAGAAACTTTTTTTTTTGAACTAGTGCGCCTATCCAAACATACTAATGGCGCATCCTGCCCAAGTGCGCCATTAGTAGTTGTAAGTACTAATGGCGCACCATGCAAGAGGTGCGCCATTAGTAAGTGGGCAGCAACAAGATATTTGGGACAGCCTCTCCTACCTACACACTCACTTTCTCCCCACTTCATTCTCTCCACCTCCTCCTTGTCTCGGGTGCCTCCTCTTTTTCACCTCATTTCCACCATAGATTCATTCAAATTAAGTGGTTAAATTACCTTGTTTTAATAGGTAAGTAAGGGGGGAAGCTATATTTAGGTTGTTCTCCTTACAACAATGTGCACATGCACTTTTTACGGCCTAGCTAGATCTATGTATGTTCGTGGTGTTGCATATGTTTGTGGTGTTGCATATGTGTTTGTGTTTGGAGGTGTACCGGTATTTGATATGCGATAGTTGCCAATATTTTGCCGGAATGTTGATTCATTTCCGTTTCGGCGAGAATTTTGGCATTAAGCATTCTTTTTGGTCCTATTTTTAGGGAAGGTCATGCCAAATTTTTGTTTGGTTCTAAAATATCGTTTTGCTCTACCCCGCAGGCGACCATGGTCCGCACGATGACCGAAGGCATCGTGAATAGGTTTTTGAGGTC